>NC_059107.1:37605001-37782501 GCF_020740685.1 Jaculus jaculus | reverse complement strand
AGGGAATCAGGGAGCCCACTCTTGGGGTGGAAGAGAAGGCAGGAGCTGCCATGCTGAAGAGCATTCAGACACTTTAGTGGAAATCAACTCATGGAGCACGCCCTGTTGTGGCCACGGGTTGTCCTTTTGGACACTGAGGGCACAGCCACTTATCTGGCATTATCTGAAGGGACCAGGGCAGGAGCATCCCTTTGGGTTCATGGCCAGTGCTGGAAACAGTATGTGTGTGTTACACACATGCAGCTATCCGTATGTACTTGAAATCACGATGAAGATTGAGCAGGAAATCTGTATACTTGACATAAAACAATGCTAAATATTTCATCTAGGTGAATAGCTACTCAAAGACACAATCCAGTGAGTAGGTACTCAGGTCATATGAACTGGAAAAAGAGGGAGAAAATTTAATATAGAACAATAAAAAGGTGTGGCACGGGTAATAGCAGGCCATGAAGCCAAGTGTGATGACCTCAGCAACCTGTCCCTGGGGTCCAATAAATAAATAATTCACTCCATGAGGTCCCCAGAGCCCAATGAATGCACAGAATCCTTAATAGTTCATTCCAATGTAATAGCAATCCAGAACTGGGAAGAATGTTAAAGCAGATCTGTGAGGATCATGAGGGAGGCACAGAAGAACCCCAAGCCAAAATGATAACAAACAACAGAACAGCCCAGAAGCCAAAAAGACGGAGCTTGGTGGATACAGGGGAACTCCTGAGCTCAGAAGAGTGACGTGGACTCTGTCAGATCAACCCAAGTCTACAACAACTGGGGTGTAGTTTGGGATCAAGCACTTGCCCACCTGGGTTCCACTCCCAGTGGCATAAATAAATACATAAATAGGCACAAACTGAAAAAATTTGGAGTGGAACAGTTCTCTCTAAGCAAAAGCAGACTGACTGAGGAGCCAGACATAAATATTTTTTTTCTTGTGTGTGTGTGATGTATACACATGTGTGCCCATTGGCACCCTTTGCCCTCCCTGAGGTAGCCAAAACCAAACATTGAGTATGACCTTCCATCACTCTCCTGCCCATTCTTATTTGAGCCTAAGTCTCTTACTAATCTTGGTACTTGCTGGCTTTTCATAAGCTCTGGCAATCCCTGGTCTCTGCTTCCCCGTGGGACTGGCATTACACATGACCGTGCCCAGCTGTTTATGTGGGTCCTGGGGATCAAGCTCCAGTGGGATTCCACGTCTCAATCAAAACCACATGCTGCACAAGAAGTGCTCTTAAGTGCTGAGTCATCTCTCTCCAGACCAAGAAATACTTTTTATACAAACAAATTTGAGAGAGAGAGAAAGGGAGAGAGAGAGAGGGAGAGAATGGGTGTGCCAGGGACTTCAGCCATTGTAAACAAACTCCAGATGCATGTGCCACCATGTGCATATGGCTTACATGGGTCCTGGGGAATCAAACCTGGTCCTTTGACTTTGTAGGCAAGTGCCTTAACTGCTCAGCCATCTCTCCACCCCCAGGAAATACTTTTGACTACGTAAGGAAAGTTCTAAGTCAGGTGTGGTAGTACATATCTGTAATTCCAGCACTTGAGAGATGGAGGTAGGAGTTCAGGGCCAGCCCGGACTACTTAGCAAGTTCTGCGTCAGTGCCTGCACTGTGTGGGGCTGTCTCAACAAAGAGGGGGCTGAAAAGATTGCTCAGTGGTTAAATACCCTTGCTTACAAAGCCTGCTGGCCTAGATTCACTCCTCCCATTCAATCCCTGATGCAAAGTGGCACATGCAGCTATGCCAACATGCCAACAACAATGGAAGGTGGAACCAGGAGAATCCAAAACCTAAAGTCAGCTCCTCTGTCCTCTGATGTTCCTTTTAGTCTGGAAGTTCATTTGCAGAGGTAAAAGGCCCTGTCTCAAAGAAGGTGGAGCACAAGCACCTCGGAGTTGCTCTTTGACCTCCATCTGTGTGGCAGTTTGAGTAGATGGCCGCCAGTATATTCAGTTGTTTATTTGTTTGTAGTCTGCATCTGCAGCCACCTGGCTGGAGGCAGTGTCACTGGGTGGATCTTAAGGCGTGATGGTGGGTTTCAGATTTCAATCTAAAGATATGCAAAATGTGCCTAGCTGGAGTTCCTGAAGTGTGCTGTGGCTTTTGACCTTTAGGCTTGTACTTCTCTCTCTCTGCTTGGTCCTGTGAAGGCAGGCCAGCTTCTTCTGCCATTTATGGAACTTCCTCTGGATCTGTAAGCTTCAATAAATATCCCTTTCTCCATAATTGTGCCTGTTCTGGAAGTTCATCTCAGTGAACCTGAAGCTGTCTGCTACAACCTGCGTGCCATGACATGTGTGGCCCTCAGCCCCAGCAGAGTGAGAGAGAGAAAATAAAAGGTTTTTTTTTTGTTGTTGTTGTTTGTTTTTCGAGGTAGGGTCTCACTCTAGCCCAGGCTGACCTGGAATTCACTCTGTAGTCTCAGGGTGGCCTCAAACTCATGGTGATCCTCCTACCTCAGCCTCCTGAGTACTGGGATTAAAGGCATGTGCTACCACACCTGGTTTGAAAATAAAAGTTTTAAGGGACTGGAGAGATGGCTTAACCATTAAGGTGCTTGCCTGTTATAAAGCCAAAGGACCCAGGTTCAATCCCCTAGGACCCACATAAACCAGATGCACAAGGTGGTGCATGATTCTGGAGTTCATTTGCAGTGGTTGGAGGCCCTGGTGTGTCCACTCTCTCTATCTGCCCCCACGCTCATTCGCTCGCTCCCTCTCTCTCTCCTTCTTTCTCTCTGTCTCAAATAAATAAACGTAAAAGAAAATCAAAAGTATTTTTGTTGTTGCTTAGGTCTTTAATTTTTTTAATCTTTTTTTCAGTTTTTTAAATTTTTTTCTCAATTTTTATCAACATTTTCCATGATTATAAAAAATATCCCATGGTAATACCCCCCCACACACACTTTCCCCTTTGAAATTCCATTCTCCATCATATCCCCTCCCCCCAAAATCAAAAGTTTTAAAGGCAAAATGAAACAAAAAGGCAAGTTGTATATGAAAAAAAAAAACAACACCATAACTAGCATTCAAACCCAAAGGACAGACTAGGAGGAGATACATTTTTCATAGGAAAGGCTGAGTACGCTAAGGAATAAAAGAGCTCAGAGCAGTGGTGAGCAAAAAAACACATAGCCAGAAACACGGGGAAAGAGGCTTCACTTTACTAATCAGGAACCACACCTTAAGGAAAAAACAAGCCAGGCATGGTGGTGCACACCTTTAGTCCCAGCACTCGGGAGGCAGAAGTAAGAGGATCACCATAAGTTCAAGCCCAGCCTGAGACTATATAGTGAATTCTAGGTCAGCCTGAGCTAGAGTGACCCTACCTCAAAATAAATAAATAAATAAAAATAAAAAAAGGAAAAACCTGATTCCAAGTTTCACCCATTGGACCATCACAGACAATGGACTTGAGTCTGTCTGGCCTTGAACAGGCCAGGGCAGTTGTGGCCTTGTTTTCAAAGGGAAGCTCTGAGTGTATCTGGTTGAACATTCTTTTTGTTTGTTTGTTTTGTTTTTGTTTTTGTTTTTGCTCTTTTGAGGTAGGGTCTCACTCTAGCCCAGGCTGACCTGGAATTCACTATGTAGTCTCAGGGTGGCCTCGAACTCATGGTGATCCTCCTACCTCTGCCTCCCCAGTGCTGGGATTAAAGGTGTGTGCCACCATGCCTGGCTGGTTGAACACTCTTTGACATGCTCTTACAACTTTTTACATCTGTGTCCATTTTTAAACATTTTTTTATGAATATGATGTCTTTTGCTGTTTAGAAAATAATGTCTTGTCACTTGAGAAATTTCAGGAATTCAGAAAGATATTGTGCAGGTGAAATTCACACCGCCCAGAGCAATCATCATCATGTTTCTGCACAGGCCTCACAGGACCCTCTTAGTGGGTACGCATATACATGGAACTACAAGGCACATGTGTGTGTGTGTGTGTGTGTGTGTGTGTGTGCACTCTCTGAGTGCTCACACACATGGGAGAAAACAGTACATAGTCTCACCATGGAGGTCTGATTGAGGCAGGATGGAAAGACAAGGGACAATTATGGACATGAGAAAAGAAAGAAGCCTCCCTCCCATCTGCCACCCAGGACTCTGGTTGAAGCCAGCTGAGAAGCAAGATCCCAGCACAATGAACATTTGTTGTGAAGCTTGCTGACATAGAGACAGCATTCCTTTCATATATAGATAGGTCATGTTAAAATAGCTTAAGTCCCTTGGGTAGAACCTCCTTCTCCCCAGGCATTTTCTGGGAATCTCAAATAAGACTTTGTTTATAGTAAAGATCTCCAGTCCTGCCAGGCACCCCTCAGGAACCACCCTGTGATCTCGTTTGTGTTTCTTAGCAATCCTTTGATGATAATAGCTACAAAACCCACCAAAACTCTCCATATGACTCTCGTAAAGACAACAGGGTGAGACTTAGAGAACTCCGTACCCAGGCTCTTTCCTACTGACTGTCTCTCTTCCTCTTAACTCTTTTGCTGAAGGTCTATATTAAAATGTTTTTAAGGGGCTGGAGAGATGGCTTAGCGGTTAAGTGCTTGCCTGTGAAGCCTAAGTACCCAGGTTCGAGGCTCAATTCTCCAGGACCCACGTTAGCCAGATGCACAAGGGGGCGCACACATCTGGAGCTCGTTTGCAGTGGCTGGAAGCCCTGGCACGCCCATTCTCTCTCTCTCTCTCTATCTGCCTCTTTCTGTCTCTGTCACTCTCAAATAAATAAATAAAAATGAGTAAAAAAAAATTTTTAAATATGTTTTTAGGGCTGGAGAGATGGCTTCGCAGTTTAAGGATTTGCCTGCAAAGCCTAAGGACCCAGGTTCAATTCTCCAGTACCCACATAAGTCAGAAGCACAAGATGGCACGTATATCTGGAGTTTGTTTGAAGCAGACGAAGGCCTTGGCACACCCATTCTCTCCTTCTCCTTGCAAATGAGTAAATAAAATATATTTTAAAATGTTTTAATAACACCCTCAACTTTACTTCATACTGGCTAATCCTAAGATTTCTTTCTACATCAAAACCACGAATCCCAGGTACCTGAGTTGAAGTCTCTGCAAGACTGAGGGAGCTCAGGCTGCTGAAGATGACAGTGTGGAACTGAGCTTCTGATCTGCTCACCAGTGACATGCTCCTTCCTCAGCCTTGAACACTTCCGGTATTCACCTGAGGTTCAAGGTCAAAATGAAGGCCACCTCTTCCACCAACAGCAAAATGGAATCACACTGAAACTCTAGGTGAGGCGCCTGGGCCAAAGGGGCTTGTAGAACCAGCTAAATTGCTGCACAGATGCCAGAAGTATCTTCCAGAGCCTGGCAGATGAGAACTCAGAAGACCATCACAAGTCAGTCATGGAAGGCGAGGGTCTGGGTCACCTCAGGAACAGGCTGACTGGATAACTGAAAAAATTGATTCTTTGGGGTTAGAGAGATGGCTCCGTAGTTAAGGGGCTTGCCTGCAAAGCCTAATGACTGGGTTTTGATTCCCCAGTACCTACCACATAAAGCCAGAAGCATATGCATCTGGAGTTCATTTGTAGTGACTGGGGGGCTCTGGTGCACCCATTCTCTCTCGTTCTCTTTCCCTCTTTCCTTGAAAATAAATAACATATTTTTAAAACTTATTTATGTAGTTAGTTATTTGCATATTTGAGGAGGGCACACCAGGGTCTCTTGGCACTGCAAGTGGAATGCCAGACACTTACGTCACATTTTGCATCAGGCTTTACATGAGTGGCTGGGGCATTGAACCATCAGGCCAGTAGGCTTTGCAAGCAAATGCCTTAAACCACTAAGTCATCTACCTCCCTAAACCCTGAAAAGTCCTTTTAATTTGTGTCCACTCTTAACAGCTGCCACCAGTGGCTCTCAGAGTTTCAAGTGGAAAGTGATGCCCCCAAATGTTTCTAAGCACCTCACCTGGGTTTTATGCAAGGGGGATGGAGAAGAGAAAAAAGAGAAGGGGCAGAGGCGAAGAGGGTAGAGGGAGAGCGGAGGAAGAAGAAACAGTGGTCTCCTGGCTTACTTACTGTTAAAATTCAAGGGTAGACTTGTTCCGTGAACCCCAGACTCCTGCTGCAGCGTCTCTCATCTTCAGTAGCCCTCTCTTTCCTTACCTGTTTCCTCCTCTTTCCCTTGCTCTGCCTGCCTCTCCGTGGATGTTCCCCAAAGATCTAGACTCAGATGATCCGAAGTAGAAACAGAGCAATCCTTTCACAACGATCCTCACCCAAGCCCCAGAAACAAATCGTGAGATCTCTGGGGCCAAGTCTTACTCTCTCTAATCGCAGCACAGGACCAAGGGGTGAGGTCCTGAGTCTGGCTGAGGCTGAGACATGGAGTACAGAATGCCTGCAGGGTCGGTGCCAGGGAACTGTGGGGAGTACGGGGGAGGGGGGTAATTTTCCAAAGGAAAATTAAAGAACCACTTTCAAAAAGCAGAGAACCAAGTGGTACTTGGAACAAAACCTCAGGTGAGGCAGAGGCTCTAGCCTTTGGAGTCCAGGAGATCTTGTCTCCAGGTTTGGAGCTATATAACCTGCTAATCTTCTGGCCTGCTGGGTGCAGCTCCAGAGTGGGGATTTGGGTTTTAAACAAGCGAAGAACCCCCAGGATGCACAATGACCTGTCCTTCATGTGGGGCCCCTGACCATCTTCCCTACCCCTGCCACTGACCTCCCTTACTATTCTCTATCCCCTATTCCACATACCCCAACCTCACAGAAGGCATCTCTTCCCAGTGGCCTTGTCTTAAGGGAGGATACTGTGATTAAGGGACATGTTCAGAAAATGGAAATATTTGGCCAAGCCTTCAGAGATTTAATTAAAATTAATATTATGCCTTATCGAAGCAGAAAGCTCAATGCTTCACACGTAGAAGAATCTATTTGACCAATTAGCTGAGTCTAAAGCAAAGCCTGGCCGTCCGCACACGCTTCAGCCAGAAGCGCTGCCAATGCCACACGCATCAGACAAGTGGCCGAGCCCGAGAGGCAATCGATGACATGAGAAAAGGGGTCCTCCAGCGAAAGCCGGGAAGTTGCATGTGACTTTTGACTTGGGAAGGCCCAGGCTACGCACTACCTTAGCGCGAGTGCTACGTTTATTCATGGACTGGGGAAATTAGGACTCCAGCGCTCCCAGTTGAATGTGGCCTTGGGTTGCTAACTTAACCTTTGTGGGCTGAATCTGTCACTTGAACATGGCTGTAGTTAAGGAAAGTGGACACTGAGCTGGTTTACCAGAGACCAAATCTGGGCCCAAATTTTAATATTCTTTTTGTTTTGGGGCAGTGCATTCGTTCCTTTTATTGTTGCTGTGACAAAATGCCTCAGAAGCAACCCAAGGCAATAAGGGTCTATTTGGGCTCGAAGTTTGAGGTAAAAGTCCATCCCAGTAGGGAAGGCAATAGCAGCAGTATCATAGGTGGTGGTCACACTGCATCCATAGCCAGGAAGCAGAGAGGGATGAACGAGCTCTGACACTCAGCTCACTTTCTCCCTTTTTTCTATCTGAGAGAAAGCGGGGGGGGGGGGAAATGGAGAGAATGGGTGTGCCAGGGCCTCCAGCCACTGCAAGCAAACTCCAGACACATGCAACACCTTGTACCTCTGGCTTATATGGGTACTGGGAAATCGAACCAGGGTCCTTAGGCTTTGCAGCCAAGTGCCTTAACCACTGAGGCATCTCTCCAGCCCTCCTTTTTTTTTTTTTTTTTTTCCTTCAAGGTAGGGTCTCACTCTATCCCAGGCTGACCTAGAAGTCACTCTGTAGTCTCAGGCTGGCCTTGAACTCATAGTGACCCTTTTATCTGTGCTTCCTAAGTGCTGGGATTAAAGGTGTATGCCACTATATCCAGCTACTTTCTCATGTTTATTTAGGCCAGGACTCTAGCCCATGAAATGGAGCTGCCCATACTTAGGAAGGGCCTTCCCACCTCAATTAACCTAACCAAGAAAATTTCTTACTCATGTGCCCAGAGATTTGTTTCCATGGTGATTCTAAATCCTATCCAATTGGCAACCAAGATTAACCATCACTGTCAGTATTTGGGATTGAACTCACACATCACCTCACACATGCTGGGCAAACACTCATCTATCACTGAGCTACATCACCAGCCCTTCAATACTTTTTAAGATATGATCTCACTATGTCACCCAGGCTGGCCTTGAACTTGCTTCATAGCCCAGGCAGACCTTGACCTTGTGATACTCCTGTCTCAGCCTCCCCAGTGATGGCACACCTAGTTTAAATTTGCTCTACACATTTTCCATCCAAATTAACTCATTGTTTTGAAAGTGTTCCATCCACATTTTTCTACCAGTCACAAATCGCAAAATCCTAGAGTTTGTTAATGCCATGTTAATAATGCTATGGGAACTGGAGCTTTTGCTCAGGACAGGTGGGGTGTCATGGAAGCCAGCCTACCCAGGGGCCATTTGGCAGCCATCCTCCAAAACTGCGGATTCTGCTCTATGATTTGGTAATGCCAGTTGCGGGGGGGGGGGATGTGTCCTATAGACATATGTGTGCATGGATGGGATGAGAGATGTGTAGGGACATCGCTCAGGGTTACACTCTGATGGCGAAGAATTGGAAACAACCTCATTGTTCATCCGCAGGAGACAGACTCAGGGCCACCAAACAAAACACTGGAGGCCATGGGAGCTGCAAGACAATGAATGCCATTGAACTCCCATGACAGGCACTGTCTTGGTGTGTCCTAAACACCTACCCTATACCCCTCTGCACAGATAACCCAAACTGACCCTTGCCTCAAATGTCCCCACCTTACCTATTTGTCCCCTTCTCCAGGAAACCTCTTCCAACAGCTGCCACCCTCAGGTTCCCATAGCCAACTGATACCTCCACCCAGCCACAGAGCCTGAGTACTTAAGACCCTGCCTGAACACCTCGGGGGCTCTAACCTCATTTTAGCCCAGCTGTCATCCCAGAGAAGACATTACGTTTAAACCTCAGATCAAGGTTCAACTGAGAGACTGAGCGTGGTGATTTGAATGTGATATGTCCCCCAAAGGCTCATGATTTTGTGATGAATCCTCAAAATTCCCAGCCACTGGAACTTTGGATGGTAGGAGCCCTGTTGGAGGAGGTGTGTCACTTGGAGTGGACCTTGAGATTGATCAGTACAGCCCCACTGGATTCACAGCCAGTTCAGTCTTTTTAAAGAAAAATATTTGTATACATTTATTTGTAAGGAGAGAGAGAGAGAAAGAGAGAATGGGTACCCCAGGGCTTCTTACCACTGGGCCATCAGGTTTTGTAAGTAAGTGCCTTTAACGTCTGAGCCATTTCTTCAGCCCAAGCCAGCTCACTCTTACAGCCACCTCCTGGCTGATGTGATGGGATGAGGTGCCCAGCCATGTTTTTCCTGCCCCTTTTCTCCCATAAGCTGCTCTGGTCAGATGGGGTTTGCTATTGTTGTTATTGTTTTTGTTTTCTTTGTTGGTTTGTTGGTTTTTCAAGGTAGGGTCTCACTCTGGCCCAGTTTGACCTGGAACTCACTGTGTCAATCTCAGGGTGGCCTTGAACTCTGTCTCTGCCTCCCAAGCACTGGGAATTAAAGGCGTGTGCCACCATACCTGGTCTTGGTCAGATGTTTTTTTTTTATTTTTTTATTATTTTATTTATTTTAGAGTCACAGACAGAGAGAAAGAGGCAGAGATAGAGAGAGAGAATGGGCATTCAGGGCCTCCAGCCACTGCAAACGAACTCCAGACGCGTGCGCTCCCTTGTGCATCTGGCTAACGTGGGTCCTAGGGAATCAAGCCTCGAACTAGGGTCCTTAGGCTTCACAGGCAAGCGCTTAACCACTAAGCCATCTCTCCAGCCCTTGGTCAGATGTTTTATCCCAGCAATAGGAAGGTTACCGTAACACTGAGGCATAGGCAGAATGTGCCAGGGTACTTAGGCTGGATCCAGCCTGCAGAGTTGGAGAAACAGAAAGTGAGTCTGTATGTCTTAGGGTCCCCTGTGCCACCTCAGAATGCCACTTGCTCATTATACAACGTGTGTCACCCCAGGTTTAGGGTCTAGCCAACGCAGGTTTCCTTCAGGGGGGTCTTGAATATGAGTCATTGATCAAAGTAAATCATACTCTGGGAGCTTACTTTTCCACACTGTAAGGAGGTATTGTAGTTTGAATAGATGTCCCTCAATAGATTTATGAGTTTTATTAAAGCTTCCTGGATTTCCAACTACTTGTCTAGAGGGGGTGTCACTGGGCATGGATCTGAATTCCAGCCTGAGACATGCAAAGTGCTGGGGTTTGCTGGAGTTATGCCTAGTGTAGTGGTTTGATTCAGGTGTCCTCCATAAACTTAGGTGTTCCGAATGCTAGGTCACCAGCTGATGGAGATTTGGGAATTAACACCTCCTGGAGGCAGGGTGTTTCTGGGGCAGGCTTATTGGCATTATAGCCAGTTTCCCCTTGCCAGTTTTTGGCATACTCTCCTGTCACTGTTGTCCATCTGATGTTGGCCAGGAGGTGATGTCCACCCTCCGCTCATGACATTGTTTTCCTCTGCCATCATGGAGCTTCCCCTTGAGTATGTAAGCCAAAATAAACATTTTTTTTTCCCACAATCTGCTCTTGGTTGGGTGATTTCTACCAGCAATGCAAACCTGACTGTAACAGTAAAGTTTAGTACCAGAGGAGTGGGATTGCTGCTATACACCTGACTGTGTGGCTTTGGCCTCTTGGAGATGATTTTCAAGAGGAATGTGGAAGTATTTGAAACCTTGGCCTAAGAGTCACCTTTCAGTGCTGCTTGATGGACCATTCTGGTCAGAGTTGAAAGACCTGAATGCATTGGAAACTATGGACTGTGAGGTTTGGCTTGTGAGGGTGAGAAAGAGCTTTGCCTGGACTTGCCTAGCAGTTTGTGTGAGAAGCTTGCTGCTATGCCCTGAGAAGTTGTGCAGGGTTGCATTGCCTAGATACATACTGGTGTGAGCAGAGAGATATGGCACAGAAATGAAATCTATGGGCCAAAACTGCTACCCGTTCAGCTGCAATTATATGAGAGATTACAACCATTGAGTTTGGGCCAGCTGACCTGCATTGGGACAACAGAAAGAATGCAGTATTTTGAAGGGTCCTGAATGCTAAAGGAGTCTCTTATTCTTCAATGTCTGCTTATTTCCCTCCTTTGTTAATAAGTTGGCACCCACCTGGTATTATGGAGTATATGAAATGCAGGAAAGAGGTTGGAGAGATGATTTAGCAGTTAAGGTGTTTGCTTGCAAAGCTAAAGGACCATGGTTAGATTCTCCAGGACCCACATAAGCCAGGTGGAGTTCGTTTGCAGTGGCTGGATGCCCTGGGGTGCCCATCCTCCCTCTCTCTCTCTTAAATAAATAAATAAATAAAATATATTTTTTTTAAAAAAGAAAAGAAATGCAGGAAAGAGAGGGTCATTGAATTTGCAACACAGTCTTGTGTTTTGGAAATGGCCATGGGCAGTGTGACACAAGTTTGCTGGATTGCCTGCATGAGACCCAATGGAGCCATGAGGATGGACCGTGGGTTGCAGCAGAGACCCAGTGGAGATACTGGGACCACGAGAGGGATGCTAAGGAGAGCTGCCAGCCCCAGATAAAGTTTTCCAGGACTCTGAGTAGCCTAGCTGGAGGGGCAGAATTGGAACTCTGGGGACTTGTTGCTGGTTAGAATTATCAAACTTGGAGATTTGTCACTGACTAGAGTGATTGGACTTGGAACTACAGAGTTTGATGTTTGCCCTGTTTAAATCTTGTATTGGTTAAATAGTCCTTTGCTATGCCCAGTGCCATCTTTTGCTGTGAAGGGTTTATTCTGTGCCATTATGGGCTGGAGGGGGAGAATTTTTTGGTAGTATGACTCGGTTAAAAGACCTTGGACTATGGGGATGTTTGAATATCATTGGGAGTGATAAAAACTATGAGGACTTTTAAAGTTGGATGAATGCATTGCATTTTACATCATGTATGGTTATCAGTTAATGGGAGTAAGGGACAGAATGTAGTGGTTTGATTTTGGTGTCCCCCATAAATTTAGGTATTCTGAATGCTAAGTCCCCACCTGATGGAGATTTGGGGATTAATGCCTACTGAAGACATAGTATTGCTGGGGGTGGGCTTATGGATATTATAGCCAGTTTCCCCATGCCAGGTTTTGATGCACCCTCCTGTCACTGTTGTCCATCTAATGTTAGCCAGTAGGTGATGTCCACCCTCTGCTCATGTCATTGTTTTCTCCCACCATCAGGAAGCTTCCCCCTGAGTCTGTAAGCCTAAATAAACCTTGTTCCCACAAGCTGCTCTTGGTTGGGTGATTTCTGCCAGCAATGCAAACCTGACTGCAATAACTGTGGTTCCCTGTGGTTTGGCTGCAGGTTTTTTCCTGTTGCTTTTGGTAGTGGGTTTTCTCTCTCTCTCTCTCTCTCTCTCTTTTTTTTTTTTTTTTTTTTGCCATTATGGAACTTCCTCTCTATCTGTAAGCTTCAATAAGTTCCTTCTTCCTCCCATAAACTGTGTCTGGTCTGGAGGTTCATCCCAGCAACCAAAGCTGACTGCTACAGAATTGGTGTAAGGAGTGGGGTTGCTGAGATGAATCTGACCTTGTGGGTTTTGGTCTTTTGGAACTTGGGTACTGACAGAATGGGAAACTTAGTGCATGCAACTGAAGAAGTGGTGTGCCAAGTGTTATGGACTATTCTGATGAAAGTCTAAAAATGCTAAGTGCAGAGAGAATTTTATTTGAAGTCTTGGCTTAAGAACTTTCTAAGGAGAAGAAAGAATGCAGAAAACCTTGTTGGATCTGGGCTATTGACATAAGGGTTTGGCTGCGTTCTGCGGCCCAGGCCCATAGAGTTTGATCAAGGTTAAATTTTTTATGGACTGATGTTCTTGGCTAAAGATATGGGACTAATGATTTATGATTTAAAGTTAGGAAAACCCAAGCAAGTTTAAAATGACTAGCACAAAGACTGGCTGTTGAAGCTGCTATTGTCAAATATATTAACATTTGGAAAGAAGATGGCCAACTGCTTAATATCAAAACAATGGAAAGAATGCTGGAGGTGATCCCACCCAGAAAGACTGAATGGTAGGAATGCAAACTTTTTTGAGAGAAGATCTGAAAAGACGGAAGCTGCTCTTCAAGGTCACAATTTATTTTGTCCCTGAATTAAGAATATGGCTGGGTCCCGCACACATGGTATTGGTTTCGGAAATGTGAAGAAGCCATGGAGAGAGGAAGTGTACACAGTTCCAGGAGCTGCTGCAGAGACATGGCATGAGGCAGAGTGTGATGCCCTGATAGGCTGCAACACCACCGGAAGATGGACCGTAGTGTGCATGGAGACCCAAAGATGTTTTTGATATACCAGGACTGTGCTACCATGGAGGCTATTAACTAGGGATAGAAATTTTCCCTGGCTGCTCAGTTCTGTGCCTTTATATGTGGAACGTATATAACTTGTTTTGATTTTATAGGACTCACAGTTAAGAGACCTTCTTGAATCTGAGATGAGACTTAGGACTTTGGAACTATCTTAAGTTGGTAAAGACTATGGAGACCTTTGAATTTGGACTGAACACAATGTACAATGTGAGGTGGTTAAGAATTTATTGGGGGCCAAGGGCAGAATGAGATAATTTGAATAGATGCCCCCCAATAGATTCAGGAGTTTTATTAAAGCTTCCTAATTTCCAGCTTCCAGGCTGGAGGTGGAGGTCACTGGGAGTGGATCTAAATGCCAGCGTAAGATATGCAAAGTGCAGGGGCTTTGCTGGAGTTCTGCCCGTGGTTTGGCTGCTGGCTTTTTGCTTTTGCTTTTGGTGGTAGGTTTTCTCTCTCTCTCTCTCTCTCTCTCTCTCTTTTTTTTTTTTTTTGCCATTATACAACTTCCCCTCTATATGTGAGAGCTTTAATAAATCCCTTCTTCTTCTTCCCATAAACTGTGTGTCTGGAGGTTCATCCCAGTAATTGAAGCTGACTGCTACAGGTGGGTAACAATAGGACCCACTGATTAGAGCTGAAGTAAAGAAGAAATAGCACTTAGCATAATGCCCTTCCAACTGAGCTTGAAAAGGCCTTTCTGTGGTGATGTGAGGGCAACGCCAGCAATGCCAGCAACTTACTCACCTGACCTGGTGAGGAAGGAGGGCACTTTCCCCTCACTGGTGGAGCCAAGAGAGCCGGTGGTCCAGGGGCTCCACCTTCTAGTCCTGTTTAACCCCTGCCACATCCTTGGGCTGTTAGCTGCCATCTCTCAGAAGACTATGCCCCCAAGAGCAGGAGAACCTTGTCCAGTACTGTGGTTGCCATGGAAACCGCAGAATGTAAATTTCATTTTCTGCCTTGCCCAGCAAAGCTATCGATTGAGCAGGAGGGAGAGAGATTGGGAGCCATTTCCTTCCCAAAGTGAAGCGGGAAGTGCAGAGCCAAAAAGTAAAAAAGTAGGGCGTGTGGGCCAGGGCTTGAAAGCTAGTGGAAAAAGGTGGAAGTGATGGTCTGTGGGGAGGGGGAGGCCTGGAGGGCTCTCTCCGCACCCCACTACGCTACTGGTGTAGATGAGAGACTCGGTCATCAGAGTGGATCCCAGGACATGCTCTGCAGGGGTCTCGGTCCTGGCTCAGGCAGCAGTGCTTCCTCTCAGCTAATGGTGTAACCCTTCTCAGAATAAAATAAGATAAAACGAAGCCGGGTGTGGTGGCACACACCTTTAATCCCACACTCAGGAGGCAGAGGTAGGAGGATTAGCGTGAGTTCGAGGCCACCCTGAGACTCCATAGTGAGCTCCAGGTCAGCCTGGACCAGAGTGAGACCCTACCTCAAAAAACCAAAAATAATAATAATAAAAGTTGCAACCCAGTTGGCATGTCCTGGAAGTATCACTCCTGCATCCCACAGCCTCTCTGGAATATTCTTTTCCACCTCTCTAGACTGACATTCCCTGCATTGCTGTCACTGATGCCTTCAGGAACCACAGGGGAGAATATTGTCCCCAGGTATTTTTTAAATTTTTTAAAGATTTTTTAAAAATATTTTAGTTATGAGAGAGAGAGAGAAAGAAAAAAAAAAGACAGGCATGCCAGGGCCTCTAGCCACTGCAAATGAACTCTAGATGCATCCATCACCTTGGGCATCTGGCTTTACAAGATACTGGGAAATCGAACCTATCCCCAGGTTTGAAGTCACCTGTAAAAGTAAGCAAGAGGAAGGCTCAGAGCACAAGGGAAGGTAGCATTTGTTTGTTTATTTAATGTGTACGGTGTGTGTGTGTTCCTAGGTGTATGGGCACACATGAGTGTGGAAGTGTATGTACAAGTGTGCATGCTTGTTAAGGTCAGAGGTCAACATGAGATGTCTTCCTCACTCACTCTCCACCTTACTCTTTGAGACAGAGTCTCACACTAAGCCTAGAACTTGTGGATTTGGCTAGACTAGCTAGCCAGTGAGCCCCCGAGATTCCCGGTGTCCACCTCCCCAGTACTGGGATGACAGGCACAACCCAAGCCCTGCTTTTGTTTTTAATTTTTTTTTTGTTCATTTTTATTTATTTATTTGAGTGTGACAGAGAGAGAAAGAGACAGAGAGACAGAGAGAATGGACACGCCAGGGCTTCCAGCCACTGCTAACGAACTCCAGACGCATGCGCCCCCTTGTGCATCTGGCTAACGTGGGTCCTGGGGAATCGAGCCTCGAACCGGGGTCCTTAGGCTTCACAGGCAAGCGCTTCACCACTAAGCCATCTCTCCAGCCCCCAAGCCCTGCTTTTTACAAGCGCTGCGGATTGAACCCTGGTCTGCAAGCTTCCACGGCAAGCACTTTTCCCAAGCTATCTGCCCAGCCCCAGGCAGTTCAGTTTTGATGGCATGACAAGACCTGGAGAAGAGTGTCAGTGCTGAAAATGATTCAAGGATAGGACTATGGGAGCAAAACCCAGGTCTAGGCTGTTCACAGGCTGCCCAGTCATGTGGCCCTCAATTAAATGAGTGCCAGTTCCCATACCTCCTAGTGCCAGCCAGGGTGCCAGGCCAGATGGCTGAGGAAGGACCCCTTTCTCAGGAGGAAGGTCCACCTTCCACCTGGTGCTGCCCACCCTGCTCCTGGGTGATCCTAGCCTCCGGGGCCCACACCGTGCCAAGGTACCCTGTCACATGCAACCCTGGCAGCTGCACTGCAGAAACGCTAATTGGGAAGTGAGACAAGCAAAGGGGCTTTAATGAGCTACCTTGTTGTAACTCTAACTCGTTGGCGTTATTTACAGAGATTCTGCTAATGAGGTGCCTGTCAGAGGGGAGTCTGGGTGGGGTGGGGAGAAGGGAGGACAGCAGCCTGGAGGGGAGGAGAAGGAGGACCCTCACCTCCGCTGAGCGCCACCTGCCTGCGGGCTGCCTTCATCTGGGAACTGCAGCCTATGCGTGGGGAGGGGCAGAGGTGCCCGTGTGGTGTAGGCATCAGGATCCTGCCCACAGGCAAGCAGGAAGTCCATCCAGTCTGGCTGGAGGTCAGCCCTTTGGGGACCTGGCTCAGACAAGTCACAGGTCCTCCAGACCTGCCCAGGGCAAAGTGTACCCACGGGGTGGTGGTGACAGGCCCACATCTCCCCAAGACTGCCCAGAGCCACTGAAAGGTGGTCACTCAGCTTTGCTGAAGAGCTCGTCCACCCTGTTCCCTGGACTCCCCTCCCCTGACCCTCACCCTTCAGGCCCCTACTTCCCGCTGGTCGCTGGCCCAGATCTGAACCCTGCCCAGTGGGAGGGGTTTGTTCTGGGTGGCCCATTCTCTTACTCCATCCAGCTGTGGCCCAGCTGTGACAGTCTGGCCTTTGGGTGGGGACAGCCTGAGTCGGGGAAGGGGTTAGCGCAGGTAAGGGGGCGGGGCTCTATCTGGTTGGGAGGAGCTTACTGTATAGGTCAAGGCTCTGCTTTAGAGGAGAGAGGCTGAGCCTGACACCCGAAGAGCTTAGCGCCGGTCTGGGGCGGGGCTCAGTCTGGTATGGGAGGAACTTAATTCAG
Source organism: Jaculus jaculus (assembly GCF_020740685.1). Classification (NCBI taxonomy): domain Eukaryota; kingdom Metazoa; phylum Chordata; class Mammalia; order Rodentia; family Dipodidae; genus Jaculus; species Jaculus jaculus. The sequence continues at coordinate 37,765,450 of NC_059107.1, read as the reverse complement.
GTCAGGAATAGGGCTCAGCCTAGTATAGCAGGAGCTTAGTGCAAGTTAGGGGTGAGGCTCGTCCTGATATGGGAGGAACTTAGTCCAGGTCAGGGCTGGCCAGACTCAGCCTTCATTAGGGAGGGATTCAGGCTGAGTTTGGGACAGTGCTCTACCTGGGTTAGGGGCTGGTGTGTCTGCCCGAGGAGGAGACAGGATGGGGTGGGGAGGAGGAGGTCTCCCTTGAGTTGGGGATGGGACTCACAATAGGCCAGGGGCGGGGCTCAGCCTGGACACGGGTGGAGCTGGATGGGAATGGACCTCAGCTTGTGTGGAGTAGAGCCAAACCTGGGTGGGAATGGGGTTCATGGGGTGGGGGTGGGGCTGGAGGGAAAGTGTATGTTGCACTATCTGTGATCAAAACAAGGACAGTGAGTATTGTGTTCTGTGAGGTACAACTAATATAAAGCCTGCCTTTCTGGAATGCTGCGGGTCTAAGGCAGCCGTGATGAAAGTACCTTTCAAACTGTAGGCTTTGTGTCAACTGTCCCAGGGCGAGCAGTCGACTGGGTGCTGCCTGAAGCCCAGCACCTCACCCTGGGCCTCCTCTCTGACCAGCCCTGTCCCACTGGGCACTGAGAGTCCCTCTCCCCTCATTCCCATCAGCATGGCCCCTCTCCTCTCCTGCTACCTGTCAAGATTGGCATGTCTTTAATTATAACGTCTGTGTGTGTCTTTGGGAGCCGTGTAATTCCTCCTGACAGCCAGCTATTTAAAATGAAAGTCAAACACTCAGAACTTTGTTTAAGAGTTGAGTCTTGGGGGAAAAATGCATCAATCGCCAAATGTTGCTAATTTCGCCCTTTTTTCTAGTAGTAAAAAGAAAAAAAAAATATATATATATATATATACATATATATATATATACATATATATATATATAGTTTCTGCCCTCTCTCAAGGGTATCAGGGAAACCAGCATGAGTTCATGGCACGCATCAGATGTCAGTGCTAGGAGCTGTCTCAGAGTTTGTCCAGCCAGATCCCTCCCCCAGGCGCAGGTTAGGACTCACTGGACACCAGAACCCAGGCGGAGCCCAGGAACCAAAATGATGCATTCTTTCTGCAGTGAGCAGTCAGGATGTCTGGGCTGAAACTGCAACTGCGCTGCATGGTTGCTGTGCTTGCAATTCTCACCTGCCAGGGAACCTTTTCTGGAACACGGGACCTGGGAAGACCCTCCTCCCCTGAGGCTAAGCAGGAACACATGGACACAGTCTCACTGAGCAGCCAGCTGTGTGCAGGCCTCAGCTGTGAGACCTAGGCTGTCAGGGAAGGGACTGCACGAGAAAGCCAGCACCTGGAGCAGGCATCACTGGGAAGCGACTGGAAGGTTGGTTGTCTCTGAACTCAGTAGGCTGTCAATTCAGATCCCAGCCAGTCCCCTTCCTTGCTGGGCAGCAGTGGGCAGCCACTGTTGCTCTCTGGTTTACAGTCCTGTTTCTGGCAAGGGTGTGGGTCACTCTGAGTCAGATGGAGGTACAAAGAATGTGCCAGACCAAAACTGACTCTCCACTGGCTCCCACCCATCCACCCAAAAGAGTTTGGACTAGCAAAGACAGAGCAGGAGCCCTAGAACCTTGCTCAGCCACAGATATATTTGCAGGCCTGCGTGTGCTATTATAATTTGGGACTGGGGGTATATGTAGCTCAGAGGTACAGCACCTACCTAAGACATGGGAAGCTCTGGGTCTGATCCTCTGAACCACCAAAAACAAAATCCTCACAACTTGAAGTCCTCTTGAACGGAGCCTCCCAGCCTGCCTCAAACTCTTTGGTAACTATGGGCTTACAACTGACCACTGTATTCAAACCTGCCTCCTGACTCATTTCTCCCCAGAAACATCACCCCCGCCCCTGCACAGCTCCAGAAGATGAAAGTCTGTATTTACCTCTTGGGATTCTAAATCAACATGCCACAGAGATCCTGCACATCCGTGTTTATTGCTGCACTATTCACAATGGTCAGGAAATGGACCCAACCAAGATGTCCATCAACAGATGAATGGATAAAGAAAATGTGGTGTGTACACACAGTGTAATTTTTATTCAGCCACAAGGAAAAATGAAATTGGCAGAGAAATAATCATGTTAAGTGAAATAAGCCAAACTCAAAGACAAAACAACATGTTTTCTCTAATTTGGGAACCCTAAGTTTAAAATAAGCAATGCCTATATGTGCATGTGTATATTTATATATGTGAATTTTATAGGGCAGGAAACCACAGGGGGATTGTGAGAAGAGAGAACGTGATGGGAAATAGAGAGGGAAATGGAATACATGTGATAGGAAAGCAGAAAGGAGGAAACAGCTGGAAGTGAGGGAAAGGAGTGCAGTGAGGGAGAGGAATGAAGGAGAGCAAAATATAAAGACACATTTGTATGAAGAACCCATGAGGAAGCCTGTTACTCTGTATGCTAACTTAAGAATTAATATAAATAGGGCTGGAGAGATGGCTTAGCGGTTAAGCGCTTGCCTGTGAAGCCTAAGGACCCCAGTTCAAGGCTCGGTTCCCCAGGTCCCACGTTAGCCAGATGCACAAGGGGGCGCACGCATCTGGAGTTCGTTTGCAGAGGCTGGAAGCCCTGGCGCGCCCATTCTTTCTCTCTCCCTCTATCTGTCTTTCTCTCTGTGTCTGTCGCTCTCAAATAAATAAATAAATAAATAATGTTTAAAAAATTAATATAAATAAATAAACAATAAAAATATGAAAGTCTGCCTGCAGATTTCGTCCTCATCCTAGCCCCAGTGTTTTCAGGGGTCCCTGCTCCAACAGTATGGCATTTACATACTGCCAGTCCCCACCCATTCCCCTCTGAGCTGGCATACCTGTAGGGAAAGGGCCTTTCCACATCTGTCCATAGAAGACCCTGGCTCTTGAAAACATACTCAATCACTCAGGGGCTATGGTGGTTTGATTCAGGTGTCTCCCATAAACTTGTATTCTGAATGCTAGGTCCCCAGCTGGTGGCAGTTTGGGAATTGGGTCTTCCTGGAGGCAGTGTATTGTTGGGGATGGGCTTATGGGCGTTATAGTGCTTGGCACACTCTCTGGCTGATGTTGTTCACCTGATGTTGGTGAGGAGGTGATGTTCACCCTCTGTTCATGTCATCATTTTCCCCTGCCACCATGGAGCTTCCCCTTGAGTTTGTAAGCCAAAAGAAACTCTTCCTTCCTACAAACTGCTCTTGCTCTGGTGTTTTCTGCCAGCAACTGTAGCCAGTCCCTGGATAAACTGCTGGGAGCCACGTTATCAAGGGTATTAGCCGACTAAGAAACAATGACTACCAGTGACTACTAAGGCAGTTGGAGAAGCAAACCCAGGGCAGTGCTGGACCAGACAGTGAATGGTGAATTAACAAACAAATAGTAAGAACGCAATGTCCCGCTTAACAACTGAGATGGAGTCAGTGGTGGTCCCCACCTAGCACCCCAGCAATCAGGAGACTGAGGCAGGAGGGTCATGAATTCAAGGCCAGCCTGGGCTACATATATTCTATCTTAATAATTATTATTAATAATAATAGAACAAATTTTAAAATACACACTGTCTACAGGGAAGAAACATGAACAAAGCCCAAGAAAGAAGTGATCAACATTGTTCCAGGTTCTCCATAAGTAAACAGAAGTAGACTGTGATTCCTGGGGGTTTGCCAGCCCTCTGGGGGAAAGAACTGGGGGATATGCCAACTTCTTAGATAAAGTTATCTCAAATCATCCACCTTTTCCAAGTGTCTACTCCAGAGCTGAAGCTAGAGCCACCTGCCAGACTTCCTGTCCCCACGACAACTGTCTGGATATCTTCAAAGATGAAGTCATCAGGCCCAATGCCCGTCAAGGTCACCCCATCTGGAAATGGCAGGTCTGACTCACTCCAATTGCAGTAGGTTTTCTGGACCAGTGGGCACCCCAGTCCCAGAGCCCACTGCTCCTGCTGTGCCCTCCAGGGAGCTGCCTAGAGGGCAGTAGAATCCTCCAGCATCAGCCTGGTATCTTTGGAGGCCACAGCCATCAAGGCAAGACCACCTGAGTGCACAGGACCAGGTCTGGTTGTTTGGGGGCTTCTCCCCCAAGCCCCACTCAGGGCTCTTCTGTGGACAAGGAGCCCCTGCTGGGCTATGAGGATTTTCTGGGAGTGAAGTCCAGTGAACTTCACATAACCTGCCTTCCGGCTCTCTGCTGAAGGCTCAGCCCTGTGCTGTGGTCTGAGGCTTCCCAGCCACTCCTGCTCCCCTGGACTCTACACAGCCCCATTCCCTTAGCGCATTTCTTCTACCTCTAGTCCTATCACTGTAGCTTCTATGTGACAAATGCACTGAATGTCTCAAGTATATAATTCCACAGGGCCCAGCAATGAATGGCTCCTCAGTAACCTCCAAGGTTCCCAAGGGTGCAGAAGCCCTTGATAGTTGGAGCCTGAAGCTCTTGGGCCCTCTGCACAACAGCCTGGGAGCATGTCCAGGAAGAGCTGGGGCTTGGGATCCCTGTGGCAGTGCCCAAGAGTATCTGGACAGAAGCCTTTCTGGTCTGTAAAGTGGGCATATAAATGTCCACCTCATTGGGCGACCTTAAGAACTTAGGACTGGGGAGACAGCTCAGTTAGTAAAGGGCTTGCCTCACAGGTATGAGGACCTGAGTTCAATCCCCTGGACCCATGTAAAAATACCAAAGGTAAGTGATGCACACTGTGATCCCAGCACTGGGGGAGGTGGAGACAGGAAAATCTCTGGGCCTTCTTGGCCAGCCAATCTAGCCTAATAGGTAAGCTCTGGGCCAAAGAGAGACCATCTCAAAGAAAGTGGATGGCATTCCTGCAGATGACACCTGAGATTGTCCTTTGGCCGCCATACACATATGCGCACACACACACACTTGTGTACACATTTTAAAAAATATACCTGCTGGCTCAGTGGTTAGGGTGTTTGCCTATAAAGTCTAAAAACAGTGGTTCAATTAGCTCGTACCCACATAAAGCCTGATGTACAAAGTAATGCATGCTTCTGGAATTCATGTGCAGTGGCCAGGTGCCCTGGAGTGCCTATTTTCTCTCTCTCTCTTCCTCTGCCTGCAAATAAATAAATGAATAAAATAGTTTTACTTCTTTTTAAATGTACCTTGGCTTGAGGTTCAGTAATGAGATGGGTGGGCCTATAGATCCATTTCATCAGGACCTGGATGATCAGACTTGGAAAATAGTAGACTACCCAACACTTTTCAGATGGAAACTGGGGACAGATGTGAGAAACTTAGGTAAGAAGGGCATCAGAGTTCTTACTCAAGTGGGCCAGGGTTCCTTGGCCAAGTTCAGGGCCTGGGAAGAGCTATTGTTCTGTGGTATCACACTGCATGCCACTTGGGTTTGGGGAGCCCAGGTGTGCGCTTTTGCTGAGATGGTGAACCAGGAATGCCTAGCTCACAGCCTCGCCTGGTGCCCAGGTAATGCCAGGAGGAGAGAGCAGCCCCAAGGAAGAAGTTGAGTTTCCATGAAGACGGTATCAAGTCTGAGGGAGGTGCAAGAAGGCGAGTGTCCTGCCCTGGCCTGGTCACTGCTGATGGGTGTCCGGGACACCTTGCTGGAAAAATGAACTGGTCGCCAGAGAAAACAATGAGAGCTGAAGAGACCCAAGGAAATGGTGTCAGAGACCCATAGGGCCCAAAGGGTGAGCCAAAGAGACCTAAGAGAAACTTTCACTTTGGGTAGGTGGATGGCACAGAGGTAGAGGGGTCAGAGAATTCCAGAAACAGGGAGGGGAACCTATAAGGCAAAGGGACTCCAAGACCCCTAGAGGTTATGAATATGGGATGGAGACACCCAGAGCAAGGGCCAGTGGTGAGGCAGGGCCAAGAGAAAGGACTTGAGGCAGTGCTAAGGCAAGGACCATTGCTCAGCTCTCAGCCAGCTGCACACCCCAGGTAGGAGGTCTAGACAGCCCACTGCACCCCAGCCTTTGTCCTGCGGCTGTAACACGTTCTCATGAGCCAGGGGCGCCCCCTGCCGCCCCTAGAAAGTCGGACAGTAGAAAGCTCCTAGCATCGCCCCCCCTCACCACCACCACCACGCAGCCTGGGATAGGGGGTAGGGAGAGACACGACATTAGAAGTCCAGAGAGGACAACAAGGCGGGGTAGGACCTCAGCTGACCACTGCCCAGCGCCACCACTGCTATCCAGGCATCTGGTTTAGTGCCTCTGAGGGACACAAGGTGCTCAGGTGCCTGGGCCTCACCTCTTTCACTGGGGAAGTAGAGAGACAACGTGAGCCTTCGAGGGACTGCCCCACCTGGAAGATGCCCCTCGCTTCCAGCCCTGCCCTCAAGGGTTGCTCTTTCTGAAATGATGATGGACAACCGTGGCAAGAGGTGGTCTGTGGCCGGTGCAGTCCACGTGATGGGAGGGACGCTGCTCAAGCGCCCCCCACCCAGCTCTGCCGAACTCTCTCATTCTTCTGAAGGAGGCAAGGAACTCAGAATTTTTGTTTTCATTAACAAAACTTTACTGTCATTATTAGAGATTTCAAAAACAAGTCCCAAGCCAGGCGTGGTGGTGCACGCCTTTAATCCCAGCACTTGGGAGGCAGAGGTAGGAGGATCACCGAGAGTTCGAGGCCACCCTGAGACTACAAAGTGAATATCAGGTCAGCCTGGACCAGAGTGAGACCCTACCTCAAAAAAAAAAAAAAGAAAAGAAAAGAAAGAAAAACAAGTCCCATATGCCATACCTACTGGACACAAGGCGGGTGGGCAAGAGATGAGATGGCAGTGAACTTTCATGGATTTTGTTCAGCTTTCCCATGGAATGTTTTTTTTGTGTGGGATTCATCATCAATTGGAACTTGGAAGTTTTATGGGAATGCTTCACAATTCAATAGCTAGAAAAATGTAGGCGGGAAACAAGTCCAGTCCACAATCCAAGTGCTGGCTCACTTTCAACAGGTAGCAACCTGACTCACACACCCCCTCGGGTCTCTGTCACTGTCACCTGCTCTGCAAGGTCCTGTGTGGGCACTCCATCCCCTACCTGCACTGAGCATGCTCCCTGACAAAAGAAACTCTCTTCTTCATTTCACAATACTAGTGTCCTACGTGGTAGATGCCAAGTCATCCTGAGCATGAAATAAAGCCTTCAAAACAAGAGTTATGGCCCCATCTACTCCCAATATGGGACTTGGTGGCTACTTTTCTCTGTAGCTGGTGACTTGGAGAGTAGAAAGGACCACAAACAGACCATTTTATCAGGACCTAGGAGTGGACTCTAGGTAGTCTAGGGACCCAGACGGGCAGAAACTCTGACCCTGGGGTAAACCACGACCTCCAAGAGGCCACTACTGACTTTGTTTCTCCCTAGATGATTCCAAAAGGATCCAGCTATGAAGTCCCAAGGTTTAGTAGGCAGCAGGACACAGGGGGCAGGCCATGCTTATCCTGGATTGTCAGGGCCTTGGTGCTCAGTGGCAAGAAGCCCATGATGGGGCATGTGACCAAGAGGGAGGAGGCAGCTGGGACCTCACACATGGGCCTCGGCAAGTCTCGGGTCCCCAAGCAGGTCAGGGTTCTAACACAAGGCATTCCCCTGTGACAAGCCTTCCAAGAGCCTCTCCCTCTAGAATCAAAACCTCCCATGTATCTTTCGAATCTTCTGAAGTCTCACAGGCTGCTCCCCTGCAGCCCAGCCCCAGAACACTGGGAGTCAATGCAATCAGGCTGGGCAAAGGGGACAGGCTTCATGGTAAGAGGTGCAGAGCAGCATTTTCTGTTCCAGAGCTCCGGGAAGGTCAAAGGATGAACCAGGACTAGGAAAGTGGACTGATGGACAAGGTAGTAAAGGCAGGCAGCAGAACAATGACACATGGATATCTGTAGCCTACAGAGTTTAATCAGCCCTCTTCCTGGAACTTTAAGAGATTTCCATAAGGTACTGTGGCGTGAGAAAAGCAATTTGGAGATAAGTGTGCAATGCTCAATCTCATCTTTATAAAACAAAATACTAGGCGAGTGGATGTGTATTGATGACATGTCTGCATAGGAGTTCACTAACACAGGGGAAAAGACAAAGCTTCAGCACCAGGTTAACACAGGTTCCCTTCATGGGATCCTATGATGAGGGGCCAAGCAAAAAAGGGCATGAAAAATAAAGGCTACCCTAAAAGATGTTCATTCAAAACAGGTATGTTGTACTTATCAAATTGCCCTCTAAATATTTATGTTTATGTCTCTAGATCAGTGCTGCTCTCAGCTTTTAGTCAGAGAAGCTTCTTTCTTTCTTTCTTTCTTTCTTTCTTTCTTTCTTTTTTCTTTTTCTTTTTCTTTTTTTTTTTTTTTTGAGTTAGGGTCTCACTCTAGCCCAGGTTGACCTGGAATTCACTCTATAGTCCCAGGCTGACCTTGAACTCATGGCATTCCTCTTACCATTGCCTCCCAAGTGCTGGTATTAAAGGCATGCACTACCATGCTCGGCTCAGAGAAGCTTCTTTTTGAAGATATTTATAGACGGTGATAACTACTGGGGAAACTCAAAACTCATCAAAGTGTTGAAAAGAAGTGATAGTTAAGTGCTGAGTACCAAATAAGATGTGCTTATCATACCCACCAAGGCTTAAGGAACATTGTGGAAGGTGGTGGAAAGAATGTAAGAGTCAAAGGATAGAACGTAAGAGGAAAGAATGTGAGAGTCAGAGTCCTTTGGAATGCAGTCTTCTGTAAACAAAGTGGTCACTGCAGCCATGATCTCTCAGTATCTGTTGTTACCTGCACAATATTGTATCCATCAAGATGTTATCATGGATGATGAAGGAGGGCAAAAAATGACATCAAAATAGAACAAGAATGGGCTGGAAGAGAAGAAGGGGTTATGTGGAAGAGGTATGGGGAGGAGAGACAAAAGAAAGCAATGGAAAGAGATTATGATAAAAAATATATTACACACAAGAATGAAAACTCTCAATAAAAATGAAGAGGAAGCGTTGAGGAGATTGCTCAGTGGTTTAAGGCACTTGCTTGCAATGCCTGCCAGCCTGGGTTCAATTCCCTAATACGCACATAAAGCCAGATGCACAAAGTGGCACATGCATCTGGAGTTCATTTGTAGCAGTGAGAAGCCCTGGCGCATTCATTCTCAGTCTCTCTCCTTTGCTCTTTCGCTCCCCTTTGCAAAGAAACAAATAAAAATATTTGAAAAGAAAAAAAACAAAGAGAAGCAAAGATGCTCATCAGTTCAACCTGCTGGCCTGAGTCCAATTCCCCAGTACCCACATAGAGCCAGATGCAAAGTGGCTCCCACATCCGTGATGCCAGCGCATCTAAGGCAATGGAAAGCAGAGGTAGGAGAAACTGGAACCTTGCAGGCTAGAATGGTCCACATGAAACAGCAAAACCACAACAACAACATAGGAAACACTTCTCAAGCAAAATGGAAAGAGATGACACACAGCTTAAGGTTGTCCTCAGACCTCCACTCGTGTGCTACGGCATGTGCACTGTGTTCACAGGTGCACATGATGCCCATATATACACATCTACACAGGATACAGCTAAACACACACAAAATAATAATAATAAAAGATGCACAAAGTAGATCTGTAGGAGGGACCTTGGAGAGCTGCCCGATGGCTATCACTAACCATCCCTCAAAATGCATACCTACTTCATCCCTTATTTCTACTCTGGGGTCCCCTTGCTTATCCATTCCCCACACAGCCACCCTTTGAGAGTTCTGATGGCCCTGGGAATGAATGTAACTGAGCCTCCAACGGCCTTCTCCTCTGTCCCCACCCACCCTTGGCCCCTGCTGGTTCCAAACATTTGACATTTATTGAAAGAGCTTGCTCCTCAGCACAGCCCCATGAAAGCATGATGTTTTGGACTACAGAATACCTGTAAATGGGAAAACAGATCACTTTCTTAAGGTCACACAATCAGTGACCCAAATGATCTCAAGGCCTGTGCTTCTGATCGCTACACTACACCCTCATTCGTGCCTTCAGTTTCTGTCACATGGCCAAATTTCCATCACCATTAGCTATCAGTTGAGGTGCCACCTCCCCCCACCCGGAAGCCTCCTCTGGCCTAGACATTCTTCTGTGTTCCCTCCAATAAACAGCCTTGGCATTCCCCAATCACAGCTGTCAGGTACTATGCCATGAGGGTGAGTGGATGTCCACCCCCAGTTGAGCTCCTGGGCACTGGAGCCTTATTTCTCTGTTTCGAAAGTGCGCCGCTAGTGACCAACAGAGGGAATCCTGTGCTGAACACTATTCTACAGAACGGAAGACTGGCTACCAATTCAGGAAAGCAAGCTGGAAATCCACATTGGGCTTACTTCAGGACCGTGGAGAGCTCCTCACGGCCCAAGGGGGCAGGATCCCTAGATTTGCCCTGCTTGAGCTCTGACCTAGACAAGACTGAGGTTTTTGCTGGCTTGACAGAATGGTGAGGGACTCAGGGTAGAGTGGGAGGAGGACCTACCAGAGCCTCAGCAAAGCAACAAGCCCTAAGAGCCGTCCCTGTCCATCATTCCCCCACCTCCTCTATACTTTTTAACCAGCACAAAGTTTTGAAAAAGTAGTTATAGAGCCTGTTGGAACCAGCACCAAATCTATGTGTTTTTTCGAATTACTGAACTAGAAAGAAATGAGAACATCAAAATCCTCTCTTTGTGCCAGGCTCGAAGTGACAGGCTGCCTCATTCAGCCTATGCCCCCATCTGACTACAGTGGTGCGATGCAGCCCGTGGAAGGGAGAGGGGATTGAAAGGGAGCATGGCCCAGCAGGGATCCTCGGATTGCCATTCACAGACCACAGGCAAGCTCGGAATGGTCCCTGCTCTGGACGAGAGAAGAGGCAAGATTGACAGGTGAGGATGGGGGAGGGGAGAGAGGCCAGAGCAGGAGAAAGCTGAAACAAAGCAATGCTTCTGCTCATGTCTACAGGACACTGCAGGGGCCCAGCCCCCAGCTGCACTTCTGGGTAACAGACTCACCCAACGCTGCTCCCATCCCACAGATGCACCCGCATCAATGAAGGGTAGGCTGAGGTCACATGGCAAAGAACCATGTGCCAGGAATACACTCAGAAAGGCTCTGTCAGCCTGGACTCTGCGGGGGGGGGGGGATATCCCCTCCTCCATGCCCCAGGATAGGTGAACAGGGGAGGGGAGCCCAGGCTAGGCTCAGCAGGAGTCTGCAAAACAGAGGGAATATGAAAGAGGCTGGTGAGTCAGAGGCAGGCTTGGAGGGAGGAAGAGATGCCTGGCTTGTTTTTCCACCTCAGAGCCTGGGCTGAACATTTCTCTGCATTCACGTTCCACATGTACACAGTCTGGATTATCTCAACCGCCTCCATAAGTGGACACAGCTCTCTCCTCAGGAGCTCAGAGATGCAAAGCCACCTGCCCATTGTCACCAAGCAGCAGATAGAAGACCGGGCTGGCACTCGGGTTTGCTGGCCCCTGGCTTGTGAGAATGGGGGGCATCTATCGGCTACTCACGCACATTCTGAGCAAATTTTGCTCCCGGCCCCTCAGTCCTTACCCTTATCTCCCCCAGTATTCTGTTGTGGTGCTGACAGCTGCCTTCATGGTGACTCCAGCCTGGCCTTTTTGCTCAGAGCTGGAGTCTACGCACCTGGAGTCTCAGTCATGGCTCTGTTGGGAAGTTGGGAAGGGAGATCCTCACCCACCCTTCCCTCTGAATACCCCCTAGAGGAAGTGACAGGACAGCACCAGGTATGCACCCACCATCACAGTATTTAGCCCACAATCCTCCTCCACATAGCACCTTTTTCTGGGTGTGACCCCCACAGGCCACCCCTCCAACCCTGGCGGATGACCTAGTGGAGACTCTCCTCCCCACGCTGAGCATGTCAGGCCCCGCCCCGCCCTGACAGCCTAATCGTGCAAACCCTTTGCAGAACTCTGCTCCAGACGCCTGACACCTGTTATGTTATTTCATCCTGACGCCCACCCCCGTGGTGCAGATGGGGACACTGAGGCAGGAAGAAGTCACCGTGTTTGTGAGGAGTGGTAACCGAGAGTCCAGGTTCCTAGCACCCTGTTGCTTCTTGGTGGCAGGTCAATCTAGAATGCTTGGAACAAATTATCATGCAGCATATGTCACTGTCTCCATGGTCTCGTGTGTGTGTGTGTGTGTGTGTGTGTGTGTGTGTCAGCTGCATGAGGATGTGGCACTCTGTGTGTTCACCGGTGGGGTGTGTTTGTGTCCAGTGGTCAGAGGAGACTATCAGGTGTCCTGCTCCATTGGTCTTCTGCCACGCTTACTTGAGCTGGAGTCATTTACTGATGCTAGAACTTGCCTTTTTATTTTATTTTATTTGAGAGTGACAGAGAGAGAAAGAGGCAGAGAGAGAGAGAATGGGCGCACCAGGGCCTCCAGCCATTGCACGTGAACTCCAGATGCATGTGCCACCCTGTGCATCTGGCCTATGTGTGTACTGGAGAATCAAGCCTCGAACTGGGGTCCTTAGGTTTCACAGGCAAGCACTTAACCACTAAACTACCTCAAGCCTGAACTTGCCATTTTTTCACAAGCTCCGGAGATTCTAGGGTCTCTGCACCCCATGGGGCTGGGGTTACAGACATGTGTGGCCATGCCCAGCTGTTACGTGGAGCCTTCAAGCCATCTCTCAGGCCTCCTTGAGCCCTCGGGCCTTCCCGGAGCCATCACTCCAGCCCTCATTCTTTATCAAGCAAGCCTTTGCTGGTTCTCACTCAGTGTAAGGCTTTCCCAGGGGTGCTTGGGTACAGTGACAGATTGGTTATAACCTTTGCCCTCAGACTCACTAAGGCACTAAACACCCGCTGTTTTCACACCAAGCAGCCAGCTCCATGATCTGCTATAGAAGCCTAGGAGGAACAGCCACAGGGTCTTCGGGGCTGTGACCCAGGCTCCACTGTCCTGCACAGAGCCCGTCCTGAGCTCCGTCCAGTGCTGTGACGGAACTTCTGGCGCCAGCTGCCGCATGCGGCAGGCTGCACAATGAAAGCTAATTCCTCGTTGTAATGACTGGAAGATTGCTGGCTTTTGACTCCTCGCATAATTACCGTGAGACCTCCGTAGAGTAATTCACCAGATAATTACACGGTAGCAGGTGGGGGGTGGGATTCTTTTCTGGAAGGTAAAGAGGTAGCATTTAATTTCGAGGGGGATGCCTAATCCTGTAATTACTCAGTAAAGTCCCCATTTCTCACCATCCTGATTCCCTGGGGCCAACCTGACCTGCAGAAGGAAGCAAACCGGGGATGGGAATGAGGGCTGGGATGGGGCCACATGGGCCGCTCCTGAGTCTTTGCAGGTGAATTGCCCCAAGAATTCATCAGGAGAGATGGGCAAGGCAGGACGTGAATCCTCAATCCCTGTGCTGGATGGAGGGCCAGAATATGCAGGCTACGGGGAACCCAGCCAGGCCAGCTCCAAGTACTCCACCAGAGAGCCCACTTCCTTCTCAATCAAGCAAGGCCTCAATGTACCTTTGTCTGTTATTACACACAGTACTATATAACAAGCTGTTCCCAGCACAGGGGTGCTTACACCCCTCTATCTCTGTACTGCTCGTGCTTTCGCTGTCAGCTGCCTGCTTGGCCTGCACGGTGGCTTGGTCACGTGATGGATGGTGCTGGGCCAGTATCTCTCACCCTCCTGCAGCCCATCTGGGCTGTTCCCAAGCAGATGGGCAGTTTCATGGGACTGTGGAAATGAACCAGACCTATGGATGCTGAGGCTGGGTCAGTGGTGTCACTTGGCCACATTCTGCTAGCCAAGGCGGGTGACAGGCCAGGCCCGGGACCGTGGAAGGGAACAGTAGAGCCTCCTTTTCACGGAAAGCTGCACATCACATGGTGAAGAGGCGAGGGTGTCCAGAGGAATGAGGAATTGATTGGATCTATTTCTGTAATCAATCTACCATGACCTGGCTCGTGGGGTTATTGCAAGATTAATGAGATGCGGCTCGTGAGCGTTGGGTGAAGCTCGGCTCCGCTTGTTATCGAGAATAAAAATGATCAAAGGAAGTTAGTGGCAGAGACAGGCATGCACTCTGTCTAGCACTAAGGCCGCCGGTCTTGCCCTCAGTCCTCAAGAGGGTGCTGCAAAGCCTGAGGCCCAGTCCGAGCTGTGCTTGCCCCCTCCCACAGCCCCCAAGAGTGAGAGAGAACCAGAGGGACCCCAGGCCAAAGCCAGCAAGCATCAGAGTAGTCTGGACTGCGTTCTGAGCCCCAGGCTGGCTTTGTTTCTGCCTGGGGCTGGGGAGATAGCTCAGTCAGTAAAGTGCTTGATAGGTAAGCATGAGGACCTGAGTTCAAATCTCTAGCACCCACATAAATGTTAGGCACTGTGGTGTACACCAGTAATCCCAGCACTGGGGAGATGGAGACAGGGAATTCCCAGGGCTGCCCAGTCTAGACAAATTGGAGAGTTCTAGAATTAGTGAGAGACCCTGTCTCAAAAAAAAAAAAATAACGCGATGGCTAGAGAGATGGTTTGGCCATTAAGGCACTTGCTGGCAAAGCCAAAGGACCCAGGTTTGATTCCCCAGCACCCACATAAAGCCAAACGGACAAAGTGGCACATGTGTCTGGAGTTAGTTTGCAGTGGCTGGAGGCCCTGGTGCACCCATTCTTGCTCTCTTCCTCTCTCTCTCTGTTTCTCTTTTTCTCTATCTGTCTCAAGTGAATAAATAAATATTTTAAAAATAAGGTGAAAAGCAATTAAGGAAGACATCTGGCATTGACTTCTGGCTCATGCACATGCACAGTCACACACGTGAGCCCCCCTCCCATACAGAAAAAATCCAATCCTTAACGGTCTAGAGGATTTTCTTAGCTCTATTTTCTGTTGTCTGTGTTACAGGAGAGTGAATTTTCTTTTATTTCCCCAACTCTAAATTCTTCTGTAATGATTTCTCTATATAGCAATGCAATGCTTTTTCAAACAGGAGAATTCTTCACAGGAATTCCAGTACCTTCCCCACTCCACCAGCCCCAGGCAGGATCACACTCTGATCTTGTAATTACAACCACCTTTTCATTCATTCAGTTTTCATTATTACATTCTCCTCCTGAGCCATTAGGCATTGCAAACAAGGTGACCTGTTTCAAATCCCTACCCTGGGCCTCACCACTTGCTCTTGTGATTTTCTGCCACGTTATGGTGGCACACCAGACCCTTGCCAGAAGATGCTTCTGGAGACTTCCCAACCTCCAGAACTGTACACCGCACAGACCTCTGTGCTTTATAACCACCCAGGCTCAGCTAGTCAGTTACAGCAACAGAAAACAGACAGAATTAATTTGCAACCTCCTGTCATATGCAAGCTCTAACCCTCCCCCCTCAGATCTGTGTAGATCTAGTCTGTTTGCTTATTTATTTATTTATTTATTTATGTCCTTACTTATTTATTTATGTGTTAGAGAAGGAGGTGGGAGAGAGAGAATGGGCCCAGCAGGGCCTATGGATACTGCAAACAAATTCCAGATGCATGCGCCACCTTGTGCATCTGGAGGATGTGAATACTGGGAATCGAACCTGGGTCCTTTGGCTTTGCAGCGAGTGCCTTAACTATTAAGCCATCTCTCCAGTCCCTAGCCTATTCTTTTTGAGTGTTGTTTAATATTCTGTACTATGAATGGGCCACAGTCTTTGTCCCTCCTCCAGTTAACAGTAATAATCACACAGCATTGTTTTATTCTTTCCTCCTTCTTCTCTTTCTTTTTGATATCCTTCCTCTTTTCTTTCTTCCTTCCTTCTACTCTTGGGGGCACGTGATGAGGATCAAATGCTCATGTATGCTAAGCAGGAACTCTCCCACTAAGCTGCACACCAGCCCTCATTCTGCAGCTTTGAGGAAAGCAACACACAGAGTGGTTAGGTGAATTATCCAAGGTCATATAGCAGATACGTGGCCAGGCTAGGACTTGAATCCCAGCAGTCTGGCTCCAGAGTCCCCAGCCTCCAACAGAGCATTTGCTGGTTCTACAAGGTCCCTGGCCTCCTACATAGTACTTGCTGCTTCTCCAAGGTCCCTCATCTCCTAAATAGTACTTGCTGTTCCTCCAGGGTCCCCATCTCCTAAATAGTACTTGCTGTTCCTCCAGGGTCCCCATCTCCTACATAGACACTTGCTGCTCCTCCAGGGTCCCCATCTCCTTCATAGTACTTGCTGCTTCTCGCAGTGCAGGGTTTGGGTTCCTGGGTTGGGGTTAGCCTAGATTTTTTTTTTTAAGGCAGGAATGGTGGCTCATGCCTTTATTTTACTTATTTATTTATTTATGAGAAAAAGAGGGGGGTAAGAGGCAGAGAGAATAGACATCCAGAGCCACCAGCCACTGCAAACGAACTCCAGACACATGCACCTCCTTATGCATCTGGCTTATGTGGGTCCTGGGGAATCAAACCCAGATCCTTAGGTTTTGCAGACAAACACCTTAACCATTAAGCCATTTCTCCAGCCCTGGCCTAGCACTTTAAGTCACCCCCAGTCCTTCCTCTGATCTTTCTTGGTTTCTCTGTATTTTTAAAATTCTTATTTATTTATTTATTTGCGAGGGGAGAGAGAAAAGGAATGGGCAAGAGAGACACATGCAGCACTTTGTGTGACTGGCTTTATGTGGGGACGGAGGACTCAAACCTGAACTGTCAGGCTCTCCTGCCCTCCTTCTTCGTGATTTTGAACTTGGGTCAATGTGCTACCAGAAGCCACTCCCTACACTGCCCAGTGCCAAGGTCCCACACATCTTTAGATCACAGGATCTGTGGACAGGTGAAAGCCCTTCTGGATCCAGGCCTCACACCAGAGTGGACTGGATCTCTCCATCCCTGGTCACCCTGTGTGCCCATCGGGCCCGGAGCCAACCTGAGACTCAGAAAGGGTCAGTTCAGAGGGGCACTATGCTGGTACGGGGAACCTATCTGTGCCTGGCACTGAAGAACTGGCCTGGGAAGCCAGTGGTCAAGGCATTGAGTAACAGGGACGAGCTCTTTCTGAACCCTAGTGTTCCTGAGCTGCAAGTCCAGCTCCCTGGGAAGCCAGAATCACACGCCATGCAGGCTGGCAGAAGGCACAGGGGTGACTGGATGTTTGGGAGGTGCGATGGGGAGGAGGGAGCATGGAGAGAGTAGCATCCCTGAGTCAGGAAGGCTGAGGCAGGTGGCTGGCTGAAGAAAGGTCACCAATCAGGTCAGTTAGGAGTGTCAGGAGGGGAGCCAGTGGTAGCAGAAGGGAGCTGCAAAAGCATAGGCAGCCTGCAGGAACCTGGACTGACGTGCATCTGAGTTGGAGTGCAAGCTGGTCAGACAGGTGGGGATCCTGGCCGGGGACAGTATCTCCAGAGGAGAGAGAGCGATGGACATTTCTTTTCTTTTCTTTTTTTTTACAAGGCAGGGTCTCACTCCAGCCCAGAATAATCTGGAACTCGGTCTGTAGCTCCACGGTTGTCCTCCTCCCTCAGCCTCCGAGTGCTGGGATTAAAGGCCACTATGCTCAGCCTGTGCTGGATATTTCTGAGGGAGTTCTAGTCCCCACCTAGGTGCCTATGGGGCAGAGTAGAGGACAAGTCCATCTTACAGATGAAGAAACTAAGGACCAGAGGGGCACATGACCTTGCCTAGGGGGTGGTGAGCAGGGTTTCCCCATAAGCTGAGCTGGAGTCTGTACTTACCTGACTTCACAGCACCTTGTCCTTGAGGCTCAGGGTGTGGAGAGCTGTTGGGACCACAGCAGCTGGGACATTGGCTGCATTAGGGACCCCAGGCCACTCCTCAGGAGCTCTTCCCTCCCTGCCACAACCAGGCACCATGTTGCCCTGGTTTATGCACATGCTGTCCTCCTCCTTGGACCTGCATCTGCCTTTCCTGCCTCCTCAGGGTTCTCTGAACTCAGCCCCTGGCCATGGGGTCTCAACCAGGGAGGATGGAGGAAGGGCAGGAATGCATCCACATCCCTTACTAGATGCAGAGGGGCAGCAGCAGGGAGTGCTTCCCTAGGCCATGGCTCCACATCAAACCCCCTTACTCATTAAGAAGCGCGGCGTGTGCCAGGGTGACATCTTCATCCATGCGCCCAAGACTTCAAAGCCTTCAGGAGATCTCCTTGGTGGATTAGACATGAAAAATGCCGGGATGAGACAGAGCGAGGAAGCAGCCGGCTGCTCTGGGCCTTAATTAGGCAGGGGGTGGAGTTGAGTGGGATAGGACAGAAACTCAAAGCTGCCCAACTCCAGCCTGGGTGGAGAACTCCAGGGCATCTCCTTGGCAGACAGGCCAGCTCAGCACGGCCACAGAATCCAGGTTGCCCCGGAAGCTAGAACATCCCATTCTGCCAGCCAAATGCTCAAAAGTGAGTGAGACCGGGCTGGACAGGAGAACTTGACCAAGTGACCTTAGCGTCCCTGATGGATTTGCCTGGACTCTGCTGTTGCCAGCAACACAGATTGCAGAGCAAGGAAAGGGACAGAAACTCAGGCCACTCTCAGAGCAATAGGCCCTGGGCAGCAGGTAGGAGTAAGAACCAGCTGTCCAGCAGAAGCAGGGCCTGGAGGCCCAGGTGGGGTGGGGAGGGTACTTTGGGCAGTGTGGGTCCTGGAAGCTAGGGGAGTGGAAGTGAGAAGGGCTTCCCCCGCATAGGAATGGAACAGCAGACACCGGAGGGCCTTGTGTGAATGGCAGTCACTGGCTGCTGGAGAGGCTCACGCCATGAGGAATAAGCTTGATGGTGTGGGACCAGCCTTGAGAGTCTCAGCAGGGGCACAGTTAGGAGTCCTTCTTGCTCGTTCACGAGGGAGCTGTGTAGAGGACATCTGGTGGGAGTGAAGCCCAAAGAGTCCCCATCAAGGGTCATGGTGATGGTACCAATGGAAGACAAGGACTGCACACGCAGGGCAGCAGGGGGAGTCAGGAGTGAAGGCCTCACCACTTCTCGGCCTCTAAGACGCATGATGAGATAGTTAAAGACAGGGACGCAGGGGTGGTGTGGGGAGGGGGAAACCATCCATCCACGTGGGGTAGGGTGGCTCCTACCCTGCCTCTGAGGAGAAGGTCTTGGGTCTGGTTTGAGAGTGGGGAAGAGAGAGTTGGGCTCACCTGGGGGCAGGAGATGACCTGACCATGAAGGGGCTGAGAAAGGGACTCAGGTGACAGGGAGTTCTGTCCCGGCAGAGTAAGTGGGACACCATGTTTTTTAAAGGTAGATGTGGATGTGGGCCTCTGCTTCTGATCTCATCCTCACTCAGTCCCCTGGAAAGGCCAACACTCAGGCTGACCCACAGATGCCTTCCAGAATATTCCGAGGCAGAATAGGGGAGAGAACCATGCTGTGAGAAATTCTTTGGGTGAGAAAAGAGAGAGAGAAAGAAAGATTTTGTAAGATAGCTCTCCCTCCCCAGCTCAGGCAGCAAGAGAAAATGGAGATATTGATTGCCCCATTTGGCGTGTCGACTTTGATTTGGAGTGTGTCGCCCAGGTGACTAATTGGAAAAGCTGTGGTCTCCCAGCAGGTGAGACAAAGTCTGCCCCCTACTGGGACGGGCAACTGCTCTCCTCCCTGCTGGCGGCCACTCAAGAGCAGGTCACCCCAGCAGGATTCCTGACCTTGTTCCTGTCCTATGTAAAATATCCCTGTGTGTATGTGCACACACATGCGCACATGTGTACACACATGCCACGTACACAGGAAGGAAGGATGCTGGAGGAGAGGTACTGACTCCACCTTTCTTGTTGGGGACTAGGAAGGGTAAGTTCTTCACACCTGCACAGGCCCTCACAAGGACACCTGATCTAGCCCTGCCTCTGCAGCAGTTTCGTTTCCCCTGAAGAGAGCCACCTTGCCCTCCCCCAGGCGGGCTGGAGTGGCACCATCTCTGCCCAAAGCCCTAGGCCAGGCCACCAGGAGCCCTGCATATTCCTCTCGTTCATGCTTGGATCACGTAGTAGTTACCTAAACAACGTCAACCAGAGACAAAGGGGATCACCCCTGAAATCTGGGGACACCTTTGAGAAGGTGTCAGGTCCCTCTTTCTTCTGGAGGTCACTGAGCTATAAGATGCTGACAAGAACTCAGCTATGTCTGCCACAGCCTGGGTCCCTAGGAAGGAACTCTAGGGTAGGCGGTTGATGGAGAGGGCTTTGGGGTTCTCCTTTGTGGAAGACAGGGGGGTATGTGAAGGGGGCAGAGGCAGGTATATAACAGCTACCACCTGAGTCCTTGGCAGCTGGACTTGTCCCAAAACTGGTAGGGGTGACCAAGCCTCTGTATCTTACATGCATTGTCACAGGGTCTGGACCACCAAGGGGGAGGGTATCCTTGGCTAGGAACCACATGTCCTTCATCCAAGCTGAGTATGTCGATTGTATCCATGTTCACGAGTCCTGGGGATGAGTGACTAAAGACCTGTGGAGTAGAGCTGAGGAGCAAAGCCCGGGCTGGTACTCAGAGCTGGTTTGAGCCATGGGTCCAGCAGCATCTGTCTTTTCCCTTGGCTTCTCTGAAGCCATTTTGAGCTGGCTTCTTCCAAGGCAACCATGGAGCTGATGAACACATATGCCCTCAGGTAGGCATTAGGTCTAGGTGGGCGTGAGATCCAGATGGGCCTAGGTTGTTTTGTCATCATAGGCCATAATGTGAGGGCATGTGAGCTGGGAGGCCAGGGTCTCAGAGTCAGAGGGAGCATGAGAATCTGAGAGAGGTGAGGGAGACATGGAGCCAGAGCCAAGGGCACTCTACAAAGGAGTGATGCCAGAGACAGACATATTCACTTGACCATAATGCCTGGTTCAGGGTGACAAGCAAAAGGTGAGGCATGGTAGGCCCGAGGGGTTCCTGAGAGTTGGTATCTCTGTCCAGACCCCACTGCCCACCTTCCCCTCCCATCCCCCACCATTACTGACACCCCAGCACCTCCCTGTAGGCCCCCTCTAGCTCAATCAGAAGTGAACCCCAGATATCAACCCCCACAGCCATGTGCCCTTCAAGTCTGACCTTCCAGCTAGGAGCAGCTCCTCAGGGACAGAGACAGGTCTCCAGCAGCTGGAGTGGTCCATCCATCACTCTCCTCTCCAATGTGATCAGCCCATCTAATTAGCCCTGAGTGTTTAACAAAGGGCAGCTGCAGACACAGCAGAGAAGACTTTAGAGCCAGAGATGCCAACTGAGTCCTAGAAGCTCAGGACGGCAGGAGAGAGGGAAATGGCCGGCAGGGAGGAAAGGACCTGGTGACAGTCCTCTTCTGGCTGTGTCTGCATGGTCCAAGCCTTGGGCTAGGAACTGGCCACCAGGATACCTCCAACAACCACTTCGCCACCCTTGTGCAAGACAGAGGGGGAACCCAAGGCCTCAGCCAGGTCACATGTGGTTAGGTGGCAAACCCATGTGACTTATGGCTCTTGGTTCTGTTTACTCATGCCAAGAAATGGTGAATGTGTTTGAGGTGGAGAAGACGTGATAGGGAGAAAACTCCACAGGATGGCCAAGTGGCCATCAGGATGAGTGCCCAAGCAATCCAGACAGACAAACCCAGCCTCCCCACCGTAGACAGTGGCTGCTCCCCACAGCCCATGCTCCAGTAAGAGACAGGACCATCATCCCCCACGTGCCGGCTCCAGGCTGAGGCCCCTCTCCTTCCCGACACCTCGTCTTCTGCCTGGTCCTACTCTCTGAGCTGGGAGCTGCCTTCCCTTTGTTCGGGCCCATCGTCTTTCGTAATTAGAAAATAAATTACTTTTCCTCAAAGAAGCAGGCCCAGTTCTATCGACGTGGATAAGAGGGATAAGAGGCAGCGAGCAGCCACGGTCTGACAGGTGCAGAGCAGGGCCCTATCAGCCTGTCCAGGCAGCCGAGGCCCACGGACAAGAGAGTGGTGGTGGGCGGGGGCAGTGGTGGAGGGGTATCAAGCCTGGCAGCAGAGGCAGACCCTATGTGTCTTCAAACCCATCCAGAGCCAGGGAAGAAAGCATCTCGCACAGCTGAGAGAAGAGCCCTGGGGTCAACTCCAAGGGAGAATGGTGTTGACAGCGCTTGTACCTGTCTAGCCCGGCTCTCAAGGCCAAGATGCTCTCTGAGGCCACATTCTCTTTGACTCACACACACACACACACACACACACACACACACACACACACAAACACCATTCCCTCCTTGCTCATCCACAGTGCACACACACACACACACTCCTCCCTCCTTGCTCATCCACAGTGCACACACACACACTCCTCCCTCCTTGCTCATCCACAGTGCACACACACACACTCCTCCCTCCTTGCTCATCCACAGTGCACACACACACTCCTCCCTCCTTGCTCATCCACAGTGCACACACACACACTCCTCCCTCCTTGCTCATCCACAGTGCACACACACACACTCCTCCCTCCTTACTCATCCACAGTGCACACACACACACTCCTCCCTCCTTGCTCATCCACAGTGCACACACACACACTCCTCCCTCCTTGCTCATCCACAGTGCACACACACACACTCCTCCCTCCTTGCTCATCCACAGTGCACACACACACACTCCTCCCTCCTTACTCATCCACAGTGCACACACACACACTCCTCCCTCCTTGCTCATCCACAGTGCACACACACACACTCCTCCCTCCTTGCTCATCCACAGTGCACACACACACACTCCTCCCTCCTTACTCATCCACAGTGCACACACACACACTCCTCCCTCCTTGCTCATCCACAGTGCACACACACACACTCCTCCCTCCTTGCTCATCCACAGTGCACACACACACACTCCTCCCTCCTTGCTCATCCACAGTGCACACACACACACTCCTCCCTCCTTGCTCATCCACAGTGCACACACACACACTCTTCCCTCCTTGCTCATCCACAGTGCACACACACACACTCCTCCCTCCTTGCTCATCCACAGTGCACACACACACACTCCTCCCTCCTTGCTCATCCACAGTGCACATACACACTTCCTCCCTCCTTGCTCATCCACAGTGCACACACACACACTCCTCCCTCCTTGCTCATCCACAGTGCACATACACACTTCCTCCCTCCTTGCTCATCCACAGTGCACACACACACACTCTTCCCTCCTTGCTCATCCACAGTGCACACACACACACTCCTCCCTCCTTGCTCATCCACAGTGCACACACACACACTCCTCCCTCCTTGCTCATCCACAGTGCACATACACACTTCCTCCCTCCTTGCTCATCCACAGTGCACACACACACCTGCTTCCTTGCTCATCCACAGTGCACACACAGACACTCCCTTCCCTCCTTGCTCATCCACAGTGCACACAAACACACTCCTCCCTCCTTGCTCATCCACAGTGCACACACACACACTCCTCCCTCCTTGCTCATCCACAGTGCACACACACACACTCCTCCCTCCTTGCTCATCCACAGTGCACACACACACTCCTCCCTACTTGCTCATCCACAGTGCACATACACACTTCCTCCCTCCTTGCTCATCCACAGTACACACATACACACCTGCTTCCTTGCTCATCCACAGTGCACACACATACATATACACCTTCTTCCTTGCTCATCCACAGTGCACACACAGACACTCCCCTCCCTCCTTGCTCATCCACAGTGCACACACACACACCTCCCTCCTTGCTCATCCACAGTGCACACACACACACCTCCCTCCTTGTTCATCCACAGTGCACACACACAGCTCCCTCCTTGCTCATCCACAGTGCAAACACACACCTCCCTCCTTGCTCATCCACAGTGCTCCTGAACCAGACTCTGCCCCCATCATCCCTGGTGCTTCAGCATAACCCTGTTTGCTGAGCCCTTCACTGACCACCAATCCCTCTTCACATTCCCTTTTACACCTGCATGTTTGTGTTTTCTCCAGAGATTTCTTCTTTCTAACATACTATAAAACTTATACTTTGAAGGCTGGAGAAATAGCTCAGGGGTTGAGCATTTGCCTACCAGGTTTAATTCCTAGTACCCAAAACAAACAAACAAAAACACTTTTTTTGAGGTAGGGTCTTGCTCTAACCCAGGCTGACCTAGAATTCACTATGTAGTCTCAGACTGGCCTGGAGCTCACAGCAAGCCTCATACCTCACCCTCCCTAGTGCTAGCACACCCAGGAAAGAGAAAGAGATAGAGAGAGTAGGTTTGCCAGGGCCTCTAGTCATTGCCAAGGAACTCCAGATGCATGTGCCACTTTGTGCATCTGGCATTTATGTGAGTACTGGGGAATCAAACTCAGGTCATCAGGATTTGCAGGCAAATACCTTAATGGCTGAACCATGTCCCCAGCTCCCCTCTTCCCTCACCCCCACAAATCCACTTTTTGTCTTGTCTCTGTCCCCTGCTGCTTTCCTGGCTACAAGGGGCCTATCCAGCCTCAGAGTGGAGCTGAACTCACCAGCTGCCTGCACAGAGTTCCTGGAGTCTACTTGTCACACTTGTCTCCCTTAGGGTCTGTGAACAGTCCCTACTGTGCAGCAGGACAGAGTTCAAACTCTGGAGCCAGGCTGCCATGGAATGAAAGGACAGATACCATCTCTGTGATGGTTTGCAGTGATAATCATTGTGCCCTAGAATTGCCTGAGGGATCATGCAGATTAGGTTAGCCTGGGGTGATACTATGAGGAATTACCTTGTTTAGAATAACTGAGGTGGGAAGACCCACCTGAACCCATTCCATGGGCTGGGGTCCTGGGCTATTTAAAAAGGAGAGAAGCCGGGCATGGTGGTGCACACCTTTAATTCCAGCACTCGGGAGGCACAGGTAGGAGGACTGCCATGAATTTGATGCCACCCTAAGGCTATATAGTGAATTCCAGGTCAGCCTGAGCTAGAGTGAAACCCTAACTCGAAAAACTTAAAGAGAGAGAGAGCGAGCTAGGAGCAATTAGTGCTCATCACACGCTGACACTCTGCTTCCTGTATGCTAATGTGACGATGTGCTACCAGTTTCCTGCTCCTGCCATGCTTCCCCAACCATGGTGCTACCTCCTAGAACTTTAAGCCAAAATAAACTCGTTCCATCCCTGTGTTGCTTTCCACCAGGGCGTTTTCCCCCCAGAAATGAGAAAGTAACTGACACATAGGGGCACTGGAGAGAGACCCCAGGGACAAGAATCTTGGTGGCCAGGGTCAAGCCATGCCCACATGGCAATGTCCTCCAGGTTACATGGAGAAGTAGATGCATGGCCCCCAGCTGCTCCTGTCTCACATCTGTGACCTGGTCTGTCTGATGGGTGCCATCTGGTTGAGGCACATGGGAAGTTGCACCCTGACCCCTGAACCCAGGGCCTCAAGGCAGGGCAACTAATGAGACTGCTTGTCCAGGCCTCTTCCCATCCATGTCCAGGCAATGGATCTAACACCTTTGTCTCCCTCCCCTGTCCCCACATCTCAAAAGAGTCCCTTGAGAGCTTCCTCAGTGAGATGAATGCACCAAATCCTAGGCTTGGGTCCTGTTCCACAGACCAGCTAGATAAAGAGGATGCTAATTGATGTCTGGACCCTTCCTGGCCCTGGGGAGTGTCAACAGGGACTCCAGGGTTGGCAGAGTCAGCCCACAAGCCAGTACCATGGCACAAAGGGATGAGAATACCAATCATAAGTAATTTACACTCCAGCCAGGCCTATGGCAGAGTTCAAGGATCAGAGCAGCATTTAACCTAAGGAGAGGCACTGGCTTAAACTGAGAACTTGAGTTTCCAGGGAGATCTTCCCTTAGGCATTGTCCCTGTGGGTTTGCAGTCTCTGATATTAGAACAGGCTTTGAATGCCCCCAGTGTCTATTCTTGGAATTGTATGAGGGCATCATGGCTGCACAGAGCTGCCAGCTTGCTGGTATATAGGAAAATAAGAGATGAGATGGGATAGGCTAAGAACCACTTTTCTTTGTGTATGAAGAGTTCCTAAAAATCACTGACAAGCAACGGAAACATCAACAGAAGAAAAAAAAATGAGCAACCGGGGAGCCAACAATTCATTGAGGAGGAAATGAGAAGTTTTCCACATGTGGGCTATCCATTGTCACTTATACAACAAACATCACGAACGCAGCTAGATGCCAGCTTCACCTGTCAGGTGATGAATCTCAGAACGTTCAGTGAGGGAGCGCCCCATGAGCAGACCTCATACACATACACACACACACACACACACACACACACACACCTTCCTACTTCTGGCTCCCCAGAACATTCCATCACTCTTTGGAGAAAGATGAAGAATGTCCCTTCACCCTTATGTATGGCATGACTCAGCCCTTCCAATGGATGCAGCCTTACCCCATATACATGGACACACACTGATGATTCACCGGCCCCAGAAGGCCAAACCTCTCACCCCCAAGCAGACCTGTGCATACATGAGGCAGCTGTTCTTTCCTTTCCCACCTTCCACCCTCTGCCACTGTGGATACTGTATCCTCCTCCCAGAATCTTATCCCTGGTGTTCTCAGACCCTGACCGCCTCCTCCCAAGGCAGGGCCATCTCAAGTCACCAGGCCCCTTTCAGCCACATTCCTGGTACTGATGTCATGATCTCCTCACCCCAGCTCCCAATGGGCAGAACGTGTGTCGCTCTGTGGTGGAAGTCTAAGCCACCTAGAGATGCTCACCCAGGCCAAAGAACACGACACAGAACTCCACACAGCCAGCAGGTCCATGTCAGAGCCCAGTGAGGAAGGGGGAGTGCCACACGATGGCAATGGCCATAATGGTATCCCACCCAGGAGGTGCCCTTCCTGTGTCCAGAAGCCTCGGGGCATCTTTCGAGTGTGTAAACCTCAAGCACACTTGATCTCTGGGTTGGAATCACCAGCTGGTGTGTGGCCACAGTTGTCTATCACTAGTTACTAACGCTGCTTCCCGGCCTTTTGTGTGATGCAGCCCCGGTCTTCCCCCCGCACCTCCTCCCCACAGCACCCGTGTGGTTCCAGTTAGCGTTCTTCAAGGTACAGATATGCACAGTCCTTTATGTGTCTCTGGTAAAAGCCACAGACTCATTTGTCGCATTTCTGAGATATGAAGACCCAAAAGTGACACTGTAGTCGGGGGTTGAAGGTGTGCTGGGCTCCAGGGAAGAAAGAAGGGAGGAAAGACAGGAGGTGTTATGGTCTAGACATGAAGTGTCCCCCCCCCCCCCAGGTTTAGGTGGAAGGCTTGTTCTCCTGCTGGGGAACTCCCAGGCTCTGGGTCATGAGGCTCCGCCTTCACCAGTGGAGTACTTCACTGGATCCTGGATTCATTATGGAAGGGGGTTCTGGTTGGAGGGAGTGTGTCATTGGGGTTCTGCCTTTGAAGGGCATCTTGCCCTTGGTTCCTTCCTGTCTCTTACTGTGTGCTTCCTGGTCGGGTGAGCAGTTTCCATTCCACCACTCCATTCTGCCACACTGCTGCCTGCCACACAGGCCTGGAGTAATGGAGCCATCTTGTTGAGGACTGAATAATACATAATAACAGTAATAAATATTTCCTCCTTTAAGTCATAGCGATGGAGGGTCCAACAGTGTTGCTGTTACCTTCTCATTGCTGGTACAAAACACCATACCAAAAGCAGCTTGTGGGAGGAAAGGGTTTGTTTTGGCTTACGGACCCGAGGGAAAGTTCCATGATGGCAGGGGAAAGGATGGCATGAGCAGAGGCTGGACATCACCTCTGCCACAGCAGGTGGAACACCGAAGCATAAGAGTGAGCTGATCACTTAAGGTCACTCCCCAGCAATGCACCTCCTCCAGCAAGGCTCCATCTCCCAAAGTGCCACCAGCCGGGGACCCAAGCCTTCAGAACACATGAGTTTATGGGGAGACACCTAATTCAAACCACCACACGGAGGAAGGGAGGAAGAAGGGAGGGAGGGAGGAGGGAAGAAGGGAGGAAGGAAATGGAGGAACAAGGGAGGATGAAAAGGAGGGAGGGTGGGAGGGAGGAAAGAAAGAAGAAAAGGGGAGGGAAAAGGAGAAAGAGGAAAGAAGGAGAGGAAGGAAAGGAGAAAAGCAGGGCAGAAGGGAGAGAGGGAGGAAAAGGGAGGAAGAGGCAAGGGGAAGGGAAGGAAGCAAAGGGGACTGGAAAACAGTAGGGGCCGCTCTGGTCTGCCTTGAATCTCACACTAAGCCCTCTGGCATCCCAGGCTGACAGGACGCCCAGGGCTCTTTGTCCTGTCCCGGACCCACCCCTGGGGACAGCTCCTCAGCCAGGGTCAGAAGTCCCGAGCACACTGCTGCTTTGATGAGACTCGCTTAGATAGAGACAATTCCTGGAGGGCCAGCAACTTTCAGCAAGACAACAGAGAGAATCAAAGGGAGGGAACCGCTGGGATGCAGGGACTCTTTCCAGCTGAGCTTTCTCCTTTGTTTGCAAGGTCTTGGGGACCAGTAGGGAGCAAAGGACCAGAGCAGCCCACATCAGGTGGGCAGATGATGAGAAGGGGAAGTTGAGAGCATGTACACACGTGTGTGTGGTTTACCAGGTGCAAGAGGAAAAAGGCCACGCCAACACACTCAATGTGGGACGACTGTCGCATGTCCACTTAGGGAGCATGTGCTCCTCCCCTGAATGTGTTTCCCTCCCCAGTACATCCTGCCCCTGAGCTCTGTTCCCAACCTCACTGTATAGATGAGGACATTGAGGTTGAGAGAACCTCACAAACAGTGGAGAATGAGGCTCAGCTCTGAAACAAGGCAGCCAGAGTAGAGTCCAGAGCCTGGATCATCTCAGCAAGATTCCGTTGTTGATCCCATGAGGGTCCTACATGGGGCACAGGGTCACACCCACGATGTCCCAGCACTCAGGGAGGTAGAGGCAGGCTGTGCACAGAGCTCAGGCATCCAAACGTGGATCATATAGTGAGACCCACCTCCAAGAAACACGAAACCCTGAGGATTTTTTTTTTCCTTGAGCTTTCTTTCATATGCCAAAACACAGCAACAAAACACTTTGTTCAAATGTCAGAAATGAGATGGAGAAATTTGATTTGATTATGGTGAGGCATCTTAATTCACCAACCCTCGTTTGTGAGAGAGTAACAAAACAAATGGTTTCTGTATCTGTCATTGTACCCAGCAGATGAGAATATGTCATTTGGGCAAGATCCGTGGAAACATTGCTAGGAGCTGATCATGTGGTCAGCTGCGGCAAAAATGTCAAAAACACATGGCTTGAATGGTCCTCTCACAGACCGCAGTCTTGACCACAATGTGATAAAGATGGGAATAAACGCTTTGTCAAAACAGGAAGAAAATAAGCTTTAAAAAAGAACTCTTCAATAAATGGTGCACTGAGGAGGAATCAAACATAGGGTACAGAAAAAAAAAAAAGTGGCGACAGAACCAGCATGGCCAGGGCTGGCTGCCCCAGAGACTTCCCCCGACCCCATCCCTTCTCACACAACGGGGACAGGAACAGACGTGGTGCTCAACCTCAGATCGCTAAGAAAGAACAAACCCAAAGGAAAGTAGGAGAGACGTGATCATAAGACAAAAGCAAATAAATAAATTAGAGAACTTGAAAGCTGTGGAAACAATAAATAAATGCCGTGCCAACTTCTTTGAAACTAATAAACCAGGAAAACTTTCTGCAAGTCTAATCAAGACACTGCAAGTTTCACTTCCACTCCAATACGCCTCAGTTGTTCAAAGTAGACAGAGTGACTATCGCAGTAAGAAAACTGTCCCCACAAAAGTGGTGGGGAGGGGCTGACATGTGCAGACCACTTCCCTCTCAGTGGTGGTATGTAGGAGTTCTCCAGATCCACTAACTGGAGATGATCCCTGCCCCGGCCCCCAGCCTTCTTCTGGGGAGAGCCCTTAGCCCTGGGAGACAGTGGTAATAGTCCTTCTAGAGGCTCTAAGCATGTTTCACATGGCCTGCGCCCATTTCACAGATGTCACTTGGATGAACTAAGTGCCACTGAAAATCCCCAAATAAATAATATTTAAAATAAAAAGAAGCAAGCGGGGAGAGCTGGTGGCAGAGGATTCAAATGCAGCCCCATCTTCTAGCTTATGGCCATCGATGGCTATCTGTCTTGTGCCACAGCACGAGTATTCCCACAGCAAGGAGGCTGCTTGGCACCCAAACCCCGACCTGTCACAGCACATCACCTTTGCCATAGGCTGGGTTGAAGAAGTCACAGGTGCACCAGATCCAGGAGGAGGGGGAAGTGTTTGCTCCTTTTCTCATTATCATAACCAAATACTCCGCAGACACAACATAAAGAACGAGAGGTTTCTCTGGGCTCATGGCTTAAGAGGCTGCAGTCCATGGTGGTAGGGAACACATAGCTGAGTTGATGGTGGTGGGAGTGGGCAGCTGGTCACAACACAGTAGCAGACAGGAGCAGAGAGAGCTGGAGCCAGAAATTAAGACCTGGCCACAAACCCCAAGACCCAGCCCCTTCCAGAGACCTATTTCTTCCAGGCAGGTTCCTCCTCCTAATGGTTCTACCACGCTCATGGTAGCGCCACCTGCTGGGGACCGTGTGTTCAAACACTGGAGGTAGACAGGACAAGCTTAAGGAGAGTTGAGCCCCGCCTGGCGCAAAGTGGCATGCAAGAAGGAGTTAGGGCTGGAGAGATGGCTTAGCGGTTAAATGCTTGCCTGTGAAGCCTAAGGACCCCGGTTCGAGGCTCGGTTCCCCAGGTCCCACGTTAGCCAAATGCACAAGGGGGCACACGTCTGGAGTTCGTTTGCAGAGGCTGGAAGCCCTGGTGCGCCCATTCTCTCTCTCTCCCTCTATCTGTCTTTCTCTCTGTGTCTGTCGCTCTCAAATAAATAAATTTAAAAAAAAAAAAGAAGGGGTTATACTTAGGGACATGTTGGGAAAGCATGGGCTGCACACAGCACAAAACCCCTATCTGACCTGTCAACAGATATGACAAAGAAATTTCACTTGTGGCTTGTGTCTCTGCTCTCATCTCCATTAATAACTTGTCTGATTTCATTAAGTGGTTCTGTCTGAGTTACCAGCAGCAATGCTCTGATGTCTGATCACATCTCACAAGGCAATCTCCATGGGGGGCTTGGCTGTCCCGTGGGGTTGAGCAAGCAGAGGATTGGCAATTGGCAGAGGGGGCGGGGCTAGGACAGTGTCTCCCAACCCAGCCAAACATGAGGTCACCCAAAGCGCTTTGCTAAAGACCAGGGTTAGCTGCTGCTCAGACCAATTAAAGCAGGACATATGCGAATGGGGTCAATACTTTAGGTTTGAAACTTATGTGGCTGGGGAGGCCAGTGCATACCCCAAAGTCCTCAGGAAAAGTGTTGACACTCTCCTCCTAGTAACCCAACTTCTCTATCACCTCAGGCCATGTTTCATGAAGGGAGGGAGGACTTAACGAGATGAGTTTAACAAGAGTAGATATGCCTAACTTCTCAAACTATGGACTCAGGTGCTCAGGGCAGCTCAATGGCTGCCACAGGGTACTTAAATTCTGTAAGGAAACATCACAATGAGCTCAAAGCAGTTCATACTCAGCATTCTGTAGCTCCATCCCTTTCAACAACATCACATCTTCGTAGAACTTCTAGATTTCCATGGCAGACAGCAATCCCAGTGAGTCCATCTGAAACAAGATGTGAAAGTGGCAACTGCCAACCTTATTACAAGGTCTGGGAAGCTATGTGGTGTTAAAAAGATGACTGTATTGTTACAGTATACATACTTATTTTTAAAAGCAATAAAGGTTCTGGAAACCGTCCTGAAGGTAACAGCAAATGAAGAAACATCTGTTCAAGAAAACCTATGATGATTGGGAAGAAAGGTGAGAGCACAGTGCATGGGGACTCACTTCTTCCTCCATCCCAGCCGGGGGACGCAAGCTCCAGTCCAGAAGGCTGCAGCCCAGAACACGGGGCTCCCTCCCACCCCAGATCACAGGTGCAAGCTTTTCTTCCCAGGGGGAACAGAACCTCAGCATTTCTCATCCTGTCCCCAAATCCCTGTTGCCGGGTCTGAGCCCTGATGAGGGTAGGCAGGAAAGAGAAGTTACCTCTCCCAACCTTCTTCTTAGTTTCCTTTCAGACGCTAAACAAAAAAGAAATTGCAATAGGCCCCTTAGGGCTGGGAACCAGAGCCCAGAATTCCTGTAGTATATTATCCAAATTTCCTAGTTTCCAGTAAAACAATCACAAGGCTTGTAAAAAAGTATGATGCATAGAATGCTTTTATAATCAAGCAATGTAAACTTCCTGTGAGAATGAGCAAACGCTAGAATGAACAGAAAAAGATGTCAAAATAACCATTACGTATGCTCACAGACTGAACAGCGTGCGGCTAAGGAAGTACAGAAAGGTATGGGGCAAGATGCATCAAACAGAGAATATCAATAAGGAGATATAAAAAAAATTTTTTGTGTGTGATTTTTTTGAGGTAGGTTCTCACTGTAGCCCAAGCTAACCTGGAATTCACTGTGTAGTCCCAGGCTGGCCTCGAACTCATGGTGATCCTCCTACTTCAATCTCCCAAGTGCTGGGATTAAAAGTGTGCACCACCATGCCCGATATAAAGAATATTTTGGGGTGGCTGGAGAGATGGCTCATGGGTTTTGTTCCCTAGTACCCATGGAAAGGCAGACATACCAAGTGGTACATGTGTCTGAAGTTCATTTACAGTGGCAGGAGGCTCTGATGCACATGAGTGTTCTCTCTCTTTCTCTTTCAATATTTATTTATTAATTTTCAAGCAGAGAGGGAGCAGAGGGACAGAGAGGATGGGCATGGCCAGGGCCTCCAGCCACTGCAAACAAACTCCAGATGTATGCACCACCTTGTGCAACTGGCTTTATGTGGGAACCAAGGAATCAAAATCCAGGTCATTATGTTTTTACAGGCAAGCACCTTAACCACTGAGCAATCTCTTCAGCCCCTCCCTCAAATAAATAAGTAAAATATAAAACAATATTTCTGAGTTGGGTATGGTATGCATGCCTTTAATTCCAGAACTGGGAAGGCAGAGGTAGGAGGATCTTTGTGAGTTCTAGGCCAGTCTGAGGCTCCTTAACGCATTCCAGGTCAACATAGGCTAGAGTGAGACCCTACCTTGAAATACAACAACAGCAACAAAAAATCTGGACTGGGTCCCACTATGTTGCACAGTTTGGCCTCCAATCTATGATTCTCCTGCCTCAGAATACCCGGATCACAAGCGTTTGCTCCTTGCAGGGACTTTTGCCACTGCATCTGTTGTGTAACTGTGTCCTCTGAAGTGGAACACTCTATTGTGGAGTGAGGAGAGAAACTGCTAAAACTCACAAGATTCACAAGGCCTCTACTCGAGGTCACACAAGCAGCAATGGGAAAGGAGAATCCCCGGTAGAGCTGCCAGCTGTGTATGGAGCTCCAGGGATGCGGCTCTGGGGGTCATCACCCAAGCTAAGTGGGCGTTTGGTGATGATGCTGTAAGCAGCCCTTCCCACATGCTCCTGCAAGGAATGCCAATAAAACCAGTAGCTTGATGAGATAGGCGTGGGTGGAACTGGTGTGTCCCAGGTGTGCTCTAAGTGGACAGATATTTGTTCACTTTCTAGGATAAGTCACACAGCATAGCCCACCTTGAAATACAAATTATTTCTCTCTGTGTGAGAAAGTGCACGTGTGTACGTGTGAGCACATGAGTATGCCCCGTGTGCATTCACGTGAGGACCAGAAAAGAGCGGTGTTGGGTGTTCTCCTCTCTCTCTCCTCCGCTCTGTAGCAGACAGCTTCGGGTTCACTGAGATGAACTTCCAGACCAGACCAGGCACAGTTATGGAGGAAGGGATTTTTTTTGAAGCTTACAGATGCTGGGACGTTCCATAATGGCAGAAGTTGGTCCCCTCATAAAGGACCAGGCAGAGAATATGAAAAGCCACAAGCCAAATTCCACAGCACACTTCAGGAACTCCAGGCACTTTGCATATCTTTAGATTGGAATTTCAAATCCACCACCACACCTTAGGTAGTGCTGGATTCTCAGAGCCAGCCCAGTGACACCCCCTCCAGCCAGGTGGCTACAGATATAAATTACAAACTGTAATAAAACACTGAATATATCAAGGGCCATCTATTCAAACTATTGCACAGTTTATCTCCCTGAAGCAGAATCTCTCACTGAACCTGGAGCTCACAGTTTTCCAATTAGATCGACTGACCAGGGAGCCCCAGTGTTCCTTCCATCTCTGCCTCCCCTCAAGGCTGAGGTCAAAAACATGAGTGGCCATGTCCAGTTTTTTATACTTAATATTTAGCCCAAGCTTGACTGGGATTCATAGCAATCTTCCTGCCTCAGCCTCAAAGTACTGCATTTACAGGCATGTGCTTCCGCACGGAGTTTGCAAAGTAATAACCTCTTTCCACCTAACATAATGAAAAAAAGAACAAGTTAGGGCTGGAGAGATGGCTTAGCGGTTAAGCGCTTGCTTGTGAAGCCTAAGGACCCCTGTTTGAGGCTCGATTCCCCAGGACCCACATTAGCCAGATGCACAAGGGGGAGCACACATCTGGAGTTTGTTTGCAGTGGCTGGAAGCCCTGGTGTGCCCATTCTCTCTCTCTCTCTCTCTTTCTCCCTCCCTCCCTCCCTCCTTCCCTCTTCTCTCTCTGTCACTCTCAAATAAATAAATAAAAATGAACAACAATAACAAAAAAAATCTTAAAAAAAAAAGGAACAAGCTAAGCCCTCAGAAGGAAAAGTAGTAAAAGTTAATACATTTTTGGTGTGTGTGTGTGAGTGTGTGTGTGTTTGTGTATGTGATGTCTTGTGAGGTTTTTTTTTAATAACTAAGTGGGATTATAAATGTAGATAGGTGTGTACAAGTACTAAAAGGTTCTTTTCTCAAATACATGAATTTCTGATTTTCATTTAAGTCTTTCAAACTTGCATTTTTTTGCTGAGTAGCAAAGGACTTTTACTTTACACTTTCCTATGTACCTAAAATGTATGAACACTGCGTTTCAATGGACTGTATTGCATACTTCTTGCTGAAAACTTTTTCCATAAACACAATTGCCTTGTTCAGTTTTGTTGTAAACTGACTTCCTATAAGATGCACTGATGATATGCTTTCTGATGTGTGTTGGATAAGAGTGATAAAATAAAGCTTAAAAATAATAGAATTGCAAAAAAAAAAAAAAAGTTAATACAGAAATCAGTGAAGCAGCACTGGAAAGCAACTGAGCAGTGAAAGGCACTTACTTGTGTAAGGTTCGGGAGTGACCAAGACCACAGAGGCCGCTTTGAAGCAAAGATGGAAGCTTTTCTTTGGGAAAAGCACAAGCTGCCAGGACTGACTCTCAAGAGCAGAGCCCAGCCAACCTGAGATTCCAGGCACTGGGCTTTATAGGGCTCTTCACTTAGGGGACTGTGAGGAGGGAAAAGTTGAAGAAAAATAAAAGGCTTTAGGGGAGATCTAAGATAGCCAGGGTGTGACACCACAACAGTGACCAAGTGACTTACAAGATAAGGGGACAGGAAATTGTGACCTGGGGGGGGGGGGATAGTTAAGCAAGGAAAAGATAATGGCTGGGCAGTTTCTTGAGAACTGTGGATGACCCACTTCCTTGTGTGTGTCGCCATCCTGTTGTCTTTGGTGACTCCATTTTGGGGAGCCCATCCTGACATAACATTTCAGCCATTTGTTAATGACAAGGGACCACGGTTTCTCCCTTCTGTAGTGTCTTCATGCTGACCACAGGGCGCAATGAGTTCTTATGGGAGAGGCTGGATAATGCAGTCGATGGTATCCTTTCAGGGCAGGTGTTGAGGAGATGGTTCCACGGTGGCTAGAGGCTGATAGGAGATAGAGGAGGGACAGGTCAGTAAAAGTTGGCTGAATTTTTGGTGGGTGAATTGGTCCACTTGATTTTGGATGCATCTCAGAAGGCAGGGGGCCAGGAGAAGTAGCAAGAATAGTCCAGTTATAGGCCCCAGGAGTGGCAAGAGCTAGGGCCAGACTGTCCCAAAGATGTTCCATGACCCAGAGGGACTTGGTGTTTGTACCTGAAGCTGGTCTGCCAGGTTTTTTAGTTTTTTAATTTTGACCTTTACCTTGCCTGATTGGTCAACATGGTAACAGTATTCCTCATTCAGAAAAAGCCAGGTCCCTCCTTTGTCAGCTGTCAAGAGGCCTAGGGCTCGGTGGTTCTGTAGCACAACTGAGGCCAGAGAGCTAAGTTGTTCCTGTAGCAGTTGTAGGGCCTCAGTGGGCCCCTGGACTGCAACGCTCAATTCTATAGGAAGCCTTTCATAGGAGATGAGGCTATGGCTTGGGCCTCCTGTAGCCAGTCCCGTGGCAGCTATAGAGGCTGCCAGGCTTAACCCTATCATCACAGGCAGGTGGACAGCTCTTTTGTAATGATGAGCCCACTTAGGAAGAAGGACTGCCAGCTCTTCCTCTGTATACATGGTGGGGCTAGGTACCAAAGTGACTGGGGTGCAAGGGCCCGAGTATGTTCTCAGAGAGATGCAAGTATACAGCATGGGATCACACCAAAAATAAATTCCCGTAGGTAAGGCATGGTTTTTAACAATAGTTATTCCTGAAAGCTCCTGACCAGCATTGAGAGATGTCCTTATGCCAGCAATAAAGGTGGTTCAGAACAGAAAGTAGGATAGCGAGCTTGGAAAGAGGACACTAGAAGTGTCTGAAGTAGAGATGACATTGAATGGGGGGCTGCAATAATGAGGGGGTGCTCGAGGGTCATGCACAGGAATCAGGCAGTGTACTTGGTAAGACTGAGCTGATTGAGGAGGAAGAGAGAAGAATTAAGGAAGGACATCCAGGGTGGAGAAGGTTAAGTCATGCAGATCTTCCTGGAGCATGCCATGACCCTGTTTGATGTCCATAACTGTCTGGATATGGCATTTGGGGCAGTCTTAGGGGCATTTTGAATGGATCTAAATATTTCTATTCAGCTCCCACAGTGAGAACCCATAGTGTGCTGGGTTGCCACAACTACCATCCCATCTGCCCACTTTTGGTGCCATGGGTCTGTAATGGAAAAAATTGGCGAGTACCCCCTGAGATCTGAGCTGTGGTGGTTGGACTGACACTAAAGAGTGGAGCACAGCCACCCTGAGATTCCAGGTAATAGACTTTATAAGGCTCTTCAGTTGGGGAAAGGTGAGGAAAGGAAAAGTCGAATTTAAAAAAGGGGGGGTTTCTTTAGGGGAGATGAAAGATAACAGAGTGTGACTTCAGAACAGTGACCAGGTGACTTACAAGATAAGGGGGCAGGAAATCATAACCTGAAGAGCATTGTAAGGCAAGGAAGGGATAATGGCTGGGCCATTTCTTGAGAAATGTGGATGACCGACTTCCTTGTGTATGTCGCCATCCTGCTGTCTTTGGTGACTCCATTTTGAGGATCCCATCATGACCTAACAACTTGCAAAGCCTGATGGCCTGGATTCGACCCCCATACCCACATAAAGCCAGATGCACAAGGGTGGTACATGCATCTGGAGTTCACCTGCAGTGGCAGGAGACCCTGGTGTGCCCTTCCTCACTTTCTCTCTGTCTACCTCTTTCTCTCTGTTTCTCTTGCAAATAAAGAAAAAAAAAATGGAACAAAGAAAACAAAACCCATAGAGAAAAACAAATGAAAGCAAAACTATTTTGTGGATGAGGCCAACAATACTGACAAAAATTTTAGCTAAATTGATCAAGAAGAGAGGACTCAAAATTACTAGAATCATGAATTAAAGAAGTTAAATTACTACTACCCTGAGAGAAAAATAAATTTTAAAGGAACAATACAGACAATTATGCCAAAATTTTAGATAATTATAAGAAATGTACACATGCAGAGGAATGTAAGCTGCTAAAACTAACCAAAAAAGAAATATACAGGCTGAATAAACATGATAAATGTAGAGACTGAATTAGTAATCAAGAAACAACCTACAAAGAGAAGCCCAGATCCATATGATGTCTCTGCTGCTATTAATTTCTGCTATACAGGAATTAGTTGTAGTTCTCACAAAGTCTTCCAGATGATGGGAGAGGAGTGAGTGCTTCCCTAATACTCATTTTATAGGTCTAGCTTACACTGCTACCCACACCCAATGATGATGACACAGGGAAAGAGACTGCAAACCAGTCATAGTGGTCACACTTATAATCCCAACACTTGGGAGGTAGAGGCAGAAGGATCAGGAGTTCAAGGCTGGTCTGCACTACTACATGAGACCTTGTCTCAAAAAAAAACAAAACAAAAACAATGGAGGTATGGTGGCACACACCTTTAATCCCAGTACTTGGGAGGCAGAGGTAGGAGGATCACCATGAGTTCAAAGCCACCCTGAG
Source organism: Jaculus jaculus (assembly GCF_020740685.1). Taxonomy (NCBI): domain Eukaryota; kingdom Metazoa; phylum Chordata; class Mammalia; order Rodentia; family Dipodidae; genus Jaculus; species Jaculus jaculus. The sequence goes on along the minus strand of NC_059107.1, from coordinate 37,727,148 downwards.
ACTACATAGTGAAATCCAGATCAGCCTGGGCCAGAATGAGACCCTACCTCAAAAAAAAAAAAAAGAAAAAAACATGGGCTGAAGAAATGACTTAGCGGTTAAGGTGCTTGCCTGCAAAGTCTAAGAACCCAGGTTTGGTCCCTAGGACTATGTAAGCCACCTGTCCAAGTTTGGACATGCATCTGGAGTTTGTTTGCAGTGGTTAGAGGCCCTGGTATGCCAATTCTCTCTCTATCTGCCTCTTCTTCTCTTTCTCATTCTCTTTCTCTCTGTCTCCCTCCCATCCTCCTTTTCTCAAATAAATAAATTAAATATTTTAAAAACAGAAATATTTAACAGACCTGCACCTGCTATGACTATAGATGCAAAAACACTAGCAAATCAGATCCAATTATATGTAAAATAAATTATAAACCATGACCAAGTTAAATTTATTCCAAGAATGCATGGTTGGTTCAACATCTGAAAATCATTTATATCATCATATAAGTAGAATAACAGCAAACTGGCCTAAAATTACACCCACTGGTAAGAAACTAGATGCTTTTATCCTAAGATTAGGGAGAAAGACAAAGAAGTCCACTCTCACCACCTTTTGTCTACATAGGCAAGAGAAAGGAATAACAAGCAACAGAGGTGTCAAGATTAGAAAGAAGCAAGTGAAAGTGTCTCTACTGGAGTCAGCATGGTCTTAACCATAGACTGCCTGAGGAATTTACACAAAAACTGTTACAGTCAATATATGAGCTAAGTCATGTTGCAGTGCTCAAGGTCAACTTACAAAACTCGATTTTATGCACTTACACAATCCAGCAAAGCAATTAAGAAAGCAGTTATGAAGCCAGGAGATATGGTGCACACCTGTAATCCCAGCACTTAGAAAGCTAAAGCAAAAGAATTGCTGCAAGTTTGAGCTCACCCTTGGCCACATAGTAAGATCTTGCCTTATTAAAAAAAAAGAAAAGAAAGAAAGAAAGGAGGAAAAAAGATACAATTCTGTTCACAACAACATCAAAACAAATAAAATTCTTAAACATGAAGAATCTGGATTCTTGAAATGATAAAATATTATTTAAAGAAATTTTAAAAGCTCTAATAGCAATAATAGCAAAAAAAATAGCAAAATGTTTGTGGATTAGAAGATATCACTGTTATGCTATTAATACACTCATTCAGGCTGGTAAAATGCCTTAGCAGTTAAAGGTACTTGTTTCCAATGTCTGCTAGCTCAGACGCGATCCTCAAGTACCCTCATGAAGCTGGACACCAAAAATGATACATGCATCTAGTCTTCATTTGCAGCAACAAGGGATTCTGGCACACCCCCCAACACACACACACAAAAAAAAGTTCTAAAAAATTAATACCATAAAAATGACATGCAGATTCCCATAACCCCCAGCAGACTCCCATCCAAATTTCCCATGGGACTTGACTGCCTAATTCTAAAATTCATACAAAATCTACAAGTCTCAAAATGACCAAATAATGCTGGAGGGGGAGAGAAGAGAGTAGGAAGATTTAAATATCTTGATTTTAAAACAGGGAGACAATAAGCAAAGTAAGAGCTTAAAATAATAAGTTAGAAAATAAGCATACAAGAGAAGCGATCCATATGACCAAAAGGGTTTTTCATAACCCTGGACAAGTTTAACAACGTGCAAAGGGAAGAGGGTGTGGTGCATGCCTGTAATCCCAGCACCTGGGAGGTAGAGGCAGGAAGACCAGGAGCTCAGGATCATCCTTGGCTACATAGAGAGCTCAAGGCCAGTCTGGGCTACAATGAGACTATATATAAGAAAAGAGGGCTGGAGAGATGGCTTAGCGGTTAAGCGCTTGCCTGTGAAGCCTAAGGACCCCGGTTCGAGGCTCGGTTCCCCAGGTCCCACGTTAGCCAGATGCACAAGGGGGCGCACGCGTCTGGAGTTCGTTTGCAGAGGCTGGAAGCCCTGGCGCGCCCATTCTCTCTCTCTCCCTCTATCTGTCTTTCTCTCTGTGTCTGTCGCTCTCAAATAAATAAATAAATAATTTAAAAAATAAAAAAAAATAATAAAAAAAAAACATCCAAGTTTAAAAAAAAAAAAAAGAAAAGAAAAGAAAAGAGTAAGACACACAGAGAGAACAAATAACCCGTCAGGAATAAAGAAAAGAAGGCTGCAAAGAGATGCCTCAGCAGTTAAAGGTACTTGGTTGCTATGGTGGTTTGCATGTAAATGTATGTCCCTTATAGACTCAGGTATTTTTGTTTGCTTGTTTGTCCTTCCTTTCTTCCTTCCTCCCTTCTTTCCTTCCTTCCTTCTTTCCTTCCTTCCTTCCTTTCTTTCCTTCTTTCTTTCTTCTTGAGGTAGGGTCTCACTTTATCCCAGGCTGACCTGGAACTTACTCTATAGTCAAAGGCTCAAACTCTCAGCAATCCTCCTACCTCTGCCTCCCAAGTGCTGGGATTAAAGGCGTACACCACCACACCTGGTAATGGACTCAGGTATTCTTGGTTAAGCTTCCTACTTAGTCTTTAGCAGGTGGAGTCCTGCTGGAAGAGGTCTGTCACTAGGGGCCGGATCTTGAGTCCAGCCCTACTAGGTGTGCAGAGAGCCAGTTTGAGCTCTGGCTGTTCATGCTTACTGATGCTGGTTTTCTCTCTCGCTCTCTCCTGAGGATGTATGATGGAATGAGCCAGCTTCTTCCACCATTGATGGAGCTTCCCCTGGACTCTATAAACCTTTCTTCCCATAAGCTGCCTCTGGTTGGGCATTTGTCACAGCAACGACAAGGTAACTGCAACACTTGCAAAGCCTGACAGCCTGGGTTCAATTCCCCATTACCCATGTAAAGCCAGATGCACAGTGGTGCATTCATCTGGAGTCCATTTACAATGGCAAGAGGCTCCAGTGTACCCATAATCTCTTTCTCTTTCTCTCAAATAAATAAATTAAAATTTAAAAAGAGAATAAAGAAGAGAATATCATTATAGATTCTGAATATAATTTTTTTTAATTTTTGTTTGTTTTTCTTTATTTATTTTAGAGAGAAAGAGGCAAAGAGAGAGTGAGAATGGACACACCAGGGCCTCCAACCACTGCAAATAAACTCCAGATGCATGTGCCACCTTGTACCTCTGGGTTACTTGGGTACTGGGGAATTGAGCCTCAAACCAGGATCCTTAGGCTTCACAGGAAAGTGCTTAACCACTAAGCAATCTCTCCAGCCCATTTTTTTTTAAGTTGGGATATTTTATGCTTATATAGCTAAAATTTTCTATGAATGAAAAAAATTCAACTGATCATATCTGATTTAAGAAGAAATATAGAATATTAAAGGTTTTACAAGTGGCAAAGAAACTATTACAGAAACTAAAATCATAATTTAAAATCTTTTCACAAAGAGAACTTTAGGTTCAGATGGCTTCACCAGCAAATTATGCTACAAATTTGACCCAGAGAAAGAAAAAAGAGATGGATGCTTCACAAATTGCTTTATTAGGCCAGACTAACTTTGTACCCAGATCCAACAGAGACATTATGAGAAAGAAGATATCACTTGAGAAAATACATGGGGAAAATCTTGAGTTAAATGTCAGCCAAGGAATGAAGAGATGACTCAACCCTTATGTGCACTTCCTGTGCAAACATGAGGGCCTGAAGGACACCGAGACTGCCTGGTTCAAATCTCTAGATCCCATACAAAATTGCTGGGCGTGGCCACGCATACCACTAACCCCAGTCTTGCAGAGGAGCAGAGAGGCCTGAGAATCTTTAGAGCCTCACAAACTCTGGAATCAGTACAAAGAGACTCCAGCTCAAAACAGAACCAGGTAGAAGAGTGATGGACCAGGACACTTGACATTCTACTCCAGCCACTGCAGGCAAGTGACTCCCAGCACAGGCAAGCAGGTGGGGTATTGTGAGGGCACATATATGTGCCTGCACACCACATCCACATATGCACGCAGGCTCCTTCTTGGTCCTTCTCTCTCTATCTATCTATCTCTCACATACACACACACATACACACACACACACACACACACACACACACACACATGTGTTGGGGTCAGGTTCACATTGCTGGTAGAAATCACCCAACCAAGAGCAGCTCGTGGAAAAAAAAAGAGATTTATTTTGGTTTACAGGCTTGAGGGGAAGCTCCACGATGGCAGGGAAAACGATGGCATCACCCCCAGGCCCACATAAGGTGGACAACAGGAACAGGAGAGTGTGCCAAACACTGGCAAGGGGAAATTGGCTATAACACCCATAAACCCACCCCCAGCAATACACTGCCTCAAGGAGGTGTTAATTTCCAAATCTCCATCAGCAGGGAACCTAGCATTCAGAACACCTAAGTTTATGGGGGACACCTGAATCAAACCACCACACCATGCAAAATTAAATATGAATAAATAAATGAATATCAGCCAAGAAAAAGCTGGAGAAATGGGTCGATGAGTAAAGCACTTGCTATGCAAGCATGGAGTGCTGAGTGTGGATCCCCAGTTCCCGCATAATAGCTGGGAGCAGTGGAGAGCCCCTGTCAGCCCACTGCTAGGGAGGTGGAAACATCACAGGGAATCCCTAACCACCTAGTTTAATGGAATTGCTGAGCTCCAGGTTCAGCAAGAGATCCTGTCTCAAAGAATAAGATGAAGAACGAGTGAGATCACCCTATGTCAATGTCCAGCCTCCACACATGAAAGCATATTTGTGTATACACATATCTCCAAAAATGTATATGCATATGAACATGCAGACATCCACATCACACACACATACATAGGCCAAAAAAAAAAAAATCAATTGAATCCAACAAGATGAACCCAAATATTTGACCATCCCAAGTCAGGTTTACTCTACAAGAATACCTCAACATCTAGAAATATCAATAAAGTAGAGAGATAGAGTCACCTCAAGAAATGAAAACTTGGCGAGGTGTGGTGACACATGCCTTTAATCCCAGCACTTGGGAGGCAGAAGTAGGAGGACCATGAGTTCAAGGCCATTCTGAGACTACATAGTGAATTCTAGGTCAGCCTGGGCTAGAGTGAGACTCTGCCTTGAAAAACCAAAAGAAATGCAAAATTGGGGCTGGAGAGATGGCTCAGTGATTAAGGAGTTTGCCTATAAACCTAATGACCGAGGTTCAATTCTCCAGTAGCCACATAAAGCCAGATGCACAAAGTGGAGTATGCATCTGGAGTTCATTTGCATCATATTCCTTTCCCACCCTCTCCAGAATCTCCCCAACACACACCAAAATTCTTCCTTCCAACTAGTCTCTCTTCTATTTTGATGTAATCATTTTTTTTTCTCCTATATGCAGGTCCTGTGTGGGTAGTGTCAGCCACTGTGAGGTCATGAATATTAAGAACACTCTGTGTTTGGAAGACAGTATTGCAAGCACTCCTCCCCTTCATTCAGCTCTTGAATTTTCCCCACCACCTCTTCCCCAAAAGACCCTGGGTCTAGGAGGGAGTGATAGAGATGCCTCACTTAGTGCTGAACATGCCAGTGTCTCTCTTCTCAGCACTCTGGTGAGTTTTGAGTCACCCCAGTCGTCACCACCTTCTGAGATGAGAAGCTTCTTTAACCAAAAGTGAGAATAGCACTAATGTATGGACAGAAACATAAGCATTTAGAGGGCAGTTTAGTGGGAATTATATATCCATTTTAGTAGTTTTCCCCTAGGACTTATGGCATTCCCAGCCATAGGCTTTTAATTAAGTTTTCGGAATCCAACATGAATTCCTCCCATAGAGCAGGCCTCAAGCCCAATCATAGAGCAGTTGGTTTCCTCATAAGAAACATGCCACTATTGCACCAGTTTGCACATTTGGCCTGGATGTCCAGCTGTAAAGCATATAGAGTTCACTGCTGGTTAAGACCTCTGATAACATTCCTCCCCAAACAGACTGCATACTGCATAGTTCGTTCCAGCATCCTAACAGCTAGACAACAGGAAAAAGGTTTCCAGCTCAGCTCCAGCTTGATTTCTCAGTGAACTGCTGCCCAAGCATGGGAGTCTTCCGCAATAGGGTCTTACCATCTATCACATCCGCTTAACTATTAGCTTTGCATTCTTTTAAAACACATTTATTCATTTAACAGAGAGAGAGGAAGAGGGAGGAAAAGAGGGAGGGAGAGAGAGAGAATGGGCATGCCAAGGCCTCTACCTCTGCAAATGAACTCCAGACCCACATGCCACTTTGTGCATCGGGCTTTCCATGGATTGCTGAGGAACTGAACCCAGGTTTGCAGGCTGTGCAAGCAAGCCCCTTTAACTACTGAGCCATCCCTCCATCCCTGCTAACCTTGTATTCTTAGTCTTGGCCTTGGCCTGCACTTTCTAAAATCGTTGCACAAACTAAAGTGCCATGTGGGCGGGTGGCATTCACTGCCTCTTTGAGTGTAGCAGCAGAGTCTGGGAACAGGACATGCGGCAGAGGGCCAGAGCCTCGCAGTCACAGAGCATGTGTTGGGGGTCTTTCCTCACATCTGGCCTCTGCTTCATACAATGGCTCCACTCGGGGTGTAAATTGCAGTTTTGTAAATTGATTTCATTTCAAATGCACCAGGGAGTCTATCACATAAAGAAAGCTCAGAGAAAATTCATTTATTAATTGATTCAGCAAATATTTATCAAGTGCTTATTTTATTCACAGAACTGTGAACCCCTTTGGAACATAAAAATTTATTTCATAAAGTGAATAAATTCCCTCTTATTGGCTATGTAGGCCTGTGTTTCCAAATATTGACTCTCTTTAAATGACTTCTATTGTTTTCATCCTTCCTATTACAAGGGTGGCACATGTTCCCTGTAATGTACTTAAAAAACATAAAGAAAAATAAGATGGACAAAAATGAAATCAGGCAGCTGGGCATGGTGGCGCACGCCTTTAATCCCAGCACTCGGGAGGCAGAGGTAGGAGGATCGGAGAGTTTGAGGCCACCCTGAGACTACAAAGTGAATTCCAGGTCAGCCTGGGCTGCAGTGAGACCCTACCTTGAAAAACCAAAAAAATAAAATAAAATAAACTCCATCTGCCAGTCAGAACAGATCCTGTTAACATCTATGTGTACATGCTTGTAGCAGTTTTTTCCTATGCATGTGTATGCTTTAAAAAAAAAATCCTACACAGCCTGGATTTTTATTATCTTCATTTTTACATTCTTTGAAGAAAAAAAAAAAAAACGGGTAGGAGAGAGAGCCTAGCAGTTAAGGTGTTTATCTGTAAAGCCTAAGGACTCAGATTCAATTTCCCAGTATATAAAGCAATATACATAAGATGACACATGCGTCTGAAGTTCATTTGCAGTGGCTGGAGGCCCTCGTGTACCCATTTTCTCTCTCTCTCTCTCTCTCTCTCTTTCTCAAATAAAGAAATAAAATATTTTTAAAATTTAGGAAGTGAGGTATGTAGCACAATAGTAGAACGTCGCCTAGCATGCCACCAGCACCAAGCTCTGGGCAAGTGAGGTGACACATGCCTGTAACTCCAGCACTCACGAGGGGGAAGCAGGAGGACTCAGAATTCAAAGTTATCCTAGACTATATAGCAAGTTGGAGGCCAACATGAGATACACAGGATGCTGCCTTTAAAAAAAAAAAAAGTAAAATAGAATAATAAAATAAATCCAATTCAAAACCACCCAACCAAGCAGAAAGAGTATCTCAAATAGGTGAGCCACCCAGCATGAACATCAGAGGGGAAAAAAAAAAGCCAGTGTTAGACATCAGAAAGAGATGGAAAATGGGGTGTGGGATACGGTGCAGTGACTAAGAGTCTCTTTTCCTGGGAATAGCTTTGAAAAGTGCATTGCTCACATTAGAGGCTAGAAGATGTCACGGTCAGCAGAGCATGGCACCCCGTCTGGTGAGGAAACTCACCACCTTGCACCCAGAGAACAAGAGAAGATATAATTTTGCATCGGCGAACTTCTCAGCTCTCCCTGGGGCTACCCCAGAGGTTTAAGCAAAATGCTCCATGGTTCCAGGGAAGCCGGCTCTTTATCCATGTAAGGCCAAGGGCTGCATGGATGACCCTGAGGACATGACGGGTTCTATGAAGGTATATACTCGGCATCCGGCCCACAGGAGGCCCAAGGTAGCGTTCTTAGAGCAGCGAGACAGGAAGGCATGCCCAGCAAAGTTACATCTAAACAGAAAACATCTTCTGGGCTTGATGCCACCCTTGGCCTCTCAGAAGACAAGGCATGGGGGGACTGGGTAAGCAGAGCAAACAAACGTAGAGTCTGAGGGGTGCAGGAGGGGCTGGCGGCCATGTGTCAGCAGGATCTATGGACAACCCACTACCCAGACATGAACAGAACAGATCTGCCTCAGAGAGTACATGTGTGCCCGGTGTCCACGGAAAGCCAGATACACAAAGCGGCGCGTGCGTATGGAGTTTGTTTGCAATGGCAAGATGCTCTAGCATGTCCATTCTCTTTCTCTCTCATTTTCACTCTTTGCAAATAAAAAAAAAATATTTTCAAATGTTCTTAGTGAAGATAAATGTTGTAAAGGCAATATGCAAAAATATAAAAATCTTATTGTACTTATTGCCTTAGAAGTAGCAGAGAATCCCAGAATCTCACTGGCCACTTCCCCCAGAACCAGAGAGGCAGGCACCAGAGGCTTGGTCTCCAGTCCCACAGTGGAATTCTGGGAGTGATGTCCACACATTTAGCCCTAAAAAAAAAAAAAAAAATCTGTTTTAATGGGTACGTTTGAATTCTCCGATTTTTTATTTCTGAGTAAGGCAGCTTAGGTTGGTTCCTGGACTTTCCTACCAATAATCCATTTGATAGTATATAAAAACAGTTACGAGAAAAAGCTGGGCGTAGTGGTGCATGCCTTTAATCCCAGCACTCGGGAGGCAGAGGAGGGAGGATCGCTGTGAGTTCAAGGCCACCCTGAGACTACATAGTGAATTCCAGGAAAACTAGTCAGGAATGAAGCCATATGGTTAGTGAGGGTGAAAGAGTCATTCACATTTAGCACCTGTGAACAGCCTAGAAGTCTTTCTTGAAATCCATATGTTCTAAAGAGCAAGCAAGGTGTTGGTTGTCACTTATCCAAACCTGACATCTAGACTAGATAGCCAATGACATGAGTGAGAAGCGGATTGCTTCAAGCTTAAAATGCCATCAAGACTAAAAAACAATCCCATTAGGTTGGTTTTATCCCCTTATCATTGAAACCACTCAGAAAGGGGAAGAAAGGCAGGCTTGGCCTTAATCAGAAGCAAGCTTCTGTTGAAAGTTGTTTGTTTGTTTGTTTGTTTTTTCAAGGTAGGGTCTTGCTTTAGCACAGGCTGTAGTCTCAGGGTAGCCTCGAACTCAGTGATCCTCCTACCTCTGCTTCCCAAGTGCTGGGATTAAAGGCATGCGCCATCATGCCCAGCTTTTTTTTTTTTTTTTTTTTTTTTTGAAGGATTAGAAGTAACCTGAGTGGAAAAGTAAAGTGAAACCCAATGTTGGAAGAGTCAAGACACATGGGTCGCTGTAAGAATCTGAGCCAGAGGCCTCCTGAAGAAGGGAAAATCCACATTAAAGGGCAAGTCTGGAGGTGCACACATACCTGTCGTCCCAATTTGCAAGAGTCTGAGCCAATAGGATGGAGAATTCCAGACTGGGCTACATACAAGAGAGCGCAGGGGTGGGAGGGAGACCGGGTGAGGTCTCAGTTGGTATTAGCGCTTGCTACGCAGCATGAGAGCCTGTGTTGGATTTCCAACAGCTGTGTAAAACGTAGGGCGTGGCCGCGCATGCGTCTAACCCAGTGCCCAGACCGGGGGGGGGGGGGGGGGGGGGGGGGGGAGGCAGGAGGATGGCTGGGGCTCCCTGGTCGGCCAGTGTAGTGAGAGAGAAAAAAAATGGTGAGCTCCAGGTTCCACGTGAGATTCTGTCTCAGGGAAATATGGCAGAAGAGTGATAGAGAAGGACACCTGCCATCCTCCTCTGCCCTTTGCATGCATGTACAGAGAGTGCACCATCTGCACTCACATGGAAGGAAGGAAGGAAGGAAGGGAGGGAGGGAGGGAGGGAGGGAGGGAGGGAGGGAGGGAGGAGGAGGAAAAAGGAAAGGAAAGAGAGGTAAAGAATGGAAGGAAAAAGGGAGAGAGGGAGGGAAGATAAGAGGGAGGAAAGAAAGGAAGGAATGCGAGGAAGAAAGGAAGGAGGGAAAGTAGGCACTATATTTTCTGTACTCAGTTCAGGTCTTAAAACCACTGGTATAGCAATCCCTGATGGTGAGCAGAGGACATTTTTTTTTTTCAAGACAGGGTTTCTAGACCTGGAATTCACTCTGCATTCTCAGGGTGGCCTTGAACTCATGGCGATCCTCCTACCTCTGCCTCCCGAGTGCTGGGATTAAAAGCGTGCGCCACCACGCCCAGCTTCAGAGGACATATTTACAGTATGCCTCTAGGCTATGTTTCAGGTGAGACTGCTCAGTGACCGGGTCTGCGGGTGATGTCATCATCAGTAAGGACAGGTGAGCACTCAGTGATGCACAGCCAGTCCCAGGTACAGTCCAGACATTACCACTGAATTTCCATTAAATATCTGATTCCCCCCACCCAGCATTTGGGGGATAGAGGTAGGAGGATCACTGTGAGTTCGAGGCCACCCTGAGACAACATAGTGAAGTCCAGGTCAGCCTGGGCTAGAGTGGAATCCTACCTCAAAAGAAAAAAAAAACAGATCCACAAAAAGCAGCTCACGCAGACAGGAATAAGCAAAGATTGTCGAGTTCTAGGCATAAGCAAAGGTATTACAGGAAATGAGCCATGAGGAATACCACAGACAAACAAATGGCCATGGGAAGGCGCTCACTAGAAAACAGACCTCATTGTTGTGCCCATCAAATTGCTCTTTAAATATTTATGTTTATGCCCATAGATCAGTGCTGTTCTCACCTTTGGTCAGAGAAGCTTCTTTTTGCAAATGGAAATGACTCAGATTTCTTCAAAGTGCTGAGAATAAGTGACTGTTGAGTGCTCAGCCCTAGATGAGATCCCCTGTGGAGCCCCCAAAGTTCAGAGAACGTGGCAGAAGAGGTGGTAGAAAGGATGTAAGAGCCAGAAGATGAGAAGGGATGTACTTTGGAATACTGTCTACCAGACATAGAGTGTGGCCAGTTCATGGCCTGGCACTAGTTGTCATTAACTGCAGAAGAGCTGCATAGTATTGGGTCCACTGACATTCTGTCATGGATGGTGGAGGAGGGTGTAATGGTTTGATTCAGGTGTGCCCCATAAAATTAGGTGTCCTGAAGGCTAGGTCCCCAGCTGATGGAGATTTGGGAATTAGCACCACCTGGAGGCAGTATAGTGTTGGGCTTATGGGTATATAGCCAATTTTCCCTTGCCAGTGTTTGGCACACTCTCCTGTTGCTGTTGTCCACCTGATGTTGGTCAGAAGGTGATTTCCACCCTATGCTCATGTTGTCATTTTCCCCTACCATCATGGAGCTTCCCTTCAAGTCTGTAAGCCAAAATAAACCTTTTTCCCCCACAAGCTGTTTTTGGTCAGGTGATATCTGCCAACAGTGTGAACCTGACTGCAACAGAGGGCAAAATAGAAGACATCAAAGTGTCAGCCATACTAGCTGGGAAGGAAAAGGTATTCAATGGATAGGGGTGGAAGATAAGAAAAGGTAACAGAAGGGGATTACAATGAAAATACATTATGTACATGTATAAAAGTTGCCAATAACCGGGCATGGTGGTGCATGCCTTTAATCCCTCGGGAGGCAGAGGTAGGAGAATCGCCATGAGTTCAAGGCCACCCTGAGATGACAGAGTTTTTCCAGGTCAGCCTGGACCAGAGTGAGACCCTACCTCGAAAAACCAAAAAAGAGTTGCCAATAAAATGGTTTTTAAAAAAAAAGAGTAAACAGCATCCCTAAGCAGCAGAATGTGCATGCTAACTTTGCAAGTTATGCAAATATAATGAAGTTATTACCACCAATATAAAATAAGAATACAAAGTCGATACAAGAGCTGAACAAATTAAAGAAGATACCTGTGAGCTAGCAGAAGCCAGGAAAGGGGGAAGGCATACCAAAATGAAAGTCAGATTAGGCCGGGCATGGTGGCTCACTCCTTTAATCCTAGCACTCGGGAGGCAGAGGTAGGAGGATTGCTGTGAGTTCAAGGCCACCCTGAGACTACATAGTGAATTCCAGGCCAGCCTGAGCTAGAGTGAGACCCTACCTCGAAAAACCAAAAAAAAAAAAAGAAAGAAAGAAAGAAAGACAGTCAGAAGAAGCCCCAAAGACTTCTGATGGAGTTCATACATCAGTTACACAGACTCTATTGCACAAAATTTTCTAATATCCATGATGGGATGTGTTACAGTTCTGAACTTGTCCACAAACCTTGTATGTAATATTCAGTTTGTCTCCATACTTATGTATGGCTACAAAATTGAACATTGCATGTAAATTCCATAAGGTTTATCCTCATTTTAGAGCTTTTCTAATAGAGTGAGTGTGATGGTTTGAATGTGAAATGTTCCCTCTAGCCTTGTGTTTGTGTGTTTTAATGTTTTATTTTTACTTATTTATTGGAGAGAGAGAATGGGCATGCCAGGGCCTCCAGCTGCTACAAAGGAACTCCAGATACATGTGCTACCTTGTGCATCTGGCTTATGTGGGTCCTGGGCAATCGAACCTGGGTCCTCTGGCTTTGCAGGCAAGCACCTTAACTGCTAAGCCATCTGTGGTAGTTTTATTCATGTCCCCCATAAACTTAGGTGTTATGAATTGTAGATCCCCAACTGATGACAATTTAGAATTAAAGCTTCCTGGAGACAGGGTATTGTTGGGGGCAGGCTTATGGATACTATAGCCAGCTTTCTCTTGCCAGTGTTTGGCACCCTCTCCTGCTGCTGTTGTCCATCTGATATTGGTGAGGAGGTGATGTCCTCTGCTCATGTCATCATTTTCCCCTGCCATCATGAAGCTTCCCCTTGAGTCTGTAAGCCAAATAAGCCCTTTTTCCCATAAGCTGCTCTTAATTGGGTGTTTTCTGCCAGCAATGCAAACCTGACTGCAATACCATCTCTCCAGCATTGCCTTGTGTGTTTTGAATACTGGGTCCTCAGCAGGTAGCAGTTTGGCAATGGTGGAGTGTTTTTCAGGTAGAGCCCTGCTGGAGGAGGTGTGTCTCTGGTGACAGACCTTGAGGCCCACTGAGTGTTCAGAGCTAGCTCACTCTTGCTGCTTTCTCCCAGCTGATGTTTCAAGATGTGATGCCCTAACTGTCTGCTCTGCCATGCTTTCTCCACCATGTTGAAACTTTCCTTGGAAACTGTACACCAAAATAAACCCCCATCCTCCCATCAGCTGCTCTGGTTGGATGTTTTGTACCAACAATGAGAAGGTAGCTGCTCAGTGAATATTCTAAGAGGCTTCATAACCTCATGGTTTCTATATGACTTCTCGTTACTTTCTTTTTAAAACTATTTTTATATTGTTATTTATTTGAAAGAAGGAGAGAGAGAGAGGAAGAAAGAGAAAGAATGGGCACACCATGGCCTTTAGTCACTGCAAATTCCAGATGCACGTACCACCTTGCGCATCTGGCTTACATGGGTCCTGGGGAATTGAACCTGAATCCTTTGGCTTGGCAGGCAAGTGTCTTAACTGCTAAGCCATCTCTTCAGCCCTTCACTGTTACTTTCTGATGACTGTTGAAGTTATGCTGTGATCGTTGAACATGCCCAGCATGCCAGCAGGGTCACAAGAACCACAAAACCTTTCCCAACCTCACTGTCTTCTCAGCCCTCTCATGGGCTAGGGCTCCACATGGGCTTCCTGGTTTGCCTTGGGTTTCCACAGCTGTCTTACCATGGCAGGCCTCTCCACAAGAATGTTACACACTCATCCTTCCTGGTCTCTCTGGCCTCACTCCACAGATGGTTTCTCAGCAGAAATGTTCTACACTGAGTCTCCAAGAGAGCCATGTTCACAGCAGCACTATTCACTAGAGCCAGAGGGAGAGGCAGCGAAGTGTCCATAGCTAGACTAGATAAGCCAAATGTGGTGGGGCCACAGACAGGAATGTTTCTTTCCCATTATTATTTATTTACTTGAGGGTAGGAGGGAAGGAGGGGTAGACCGAGCATGAACATGGGCACTACAGGGTCTCCTGCCACTGAAACAAGCTCCAGACACGTGTGCTGCTTTGTGCATCTGGCTTTACGAGTGCTGGCAAATCCAACCTGAGCCGTCAGGCTTTGCAAGCAGGTGCCTTTAACCACTGAGCCACCTCTCCAACCCCTGGAATATTTTTTAGTATTTTCATTTTTTTTGAGACAAGGAGCCAGAGAGAGAGAGTGCGTGTGAGTGGGTGTACCAGGGATCATGGTCCACATTGTGCATCTGTTTACATGGGTGCTGGGGAAGCAAACCCAGGCCATCAACATCGCAAGTACTTTGAACCACCAAGCTATATCCCCAGCCCCAGAGGAGAATATTTTCAGCCTTAAAATGCAAGGAATTTGGGATGAAGGGATGGCTTAATGGTTAAGGCAATTGCCCACAAAGCCAAAGAACCCAGGTTTGATTTCCCAGGACCCACGTTAACCAGATACACAAGGGGCGCACACATCTGGAGTTTGTTTGCAGTGGCTGGAGGACTTGGCACACCCGTTCTCTCTCTCTCTCTCTCTCTCTCTCTCTCTCTCTCTCTCTCTCCTCTTTCTCTGTCAAATAAACAAAAAATAAATAAAATATATAAAAATGTAAGGAGTTTCTGAGCCTGAAAAATGGTAAGAGTACTAATGAAATGCTGGTCACAAAGGGCCTGAGAAGACCTAAGTTTGATGCTTCCCAGCACCCATGTAAAGAGCTTTGTGTAGCCATGCGTGCCTGTGACCCAGTCCTGTGGGGAAGCAAAGACAGGGGAATCACTGGTCAACCCGTCTGACTGAAAACAGGCTCTGCAAGAGACTCAAGGAACACCTCTGAAGAGTGACAAAGGAAGATGCTGCCATTCTCTTCTGGCCTCCTCCACATGTGAACACATGGGGCATGCCTATCTGTACATAGACACACTCACATACTACATATATACAACATACAAACCCCAAACCCTCCCATTGTTGAAAAGGAATCTCCACCACATGACACCACATACATAGGCCTCAATGGCATTACACTGAGTGAAGGGTTGGTCACAAGGACAAGTGATGTGTGATTCCACTTATCGAGGCCCCTAAAGTGGTGAGGTTCATAGACAACAGAACGGACCTGGGATCTGAGGAAGGAGATGAAGAGGAAGTTAGTGTTTAATGGAGGCAGAGTTTCAGTTTAGGAAGACAGAAAGTTCTGAAAAAATGGACAGCGGGGATGACTACAGCACACTGTGTAAATCATGCCACTGAACTAGTAATTAAAAGGATTAAATAGGGCTGGAGAGATGGCTTAGCGGTTAAGCGCTTGCCTGTGAAGCCTAAGGACCCCGGTTCAAGGCTCGGTTCCCCACGTCCCACATTAGCCAGATGCACAAGGGGCGCACGCGTCTGGAGTTCGTTTGCAGAGGCTGGAAGCCCTGGCGCGCCCATTCTCTCTCTCTCCCTCTATCTGTCTTTCTCTCTGTGTCTGTCGCTCTCAAATAAATAAACAAAGAAAAAAAATTTTAAAGGATTAAATAGGGGATGGAGGTGTTAGTCCACTGATAGAGTGCTTGTCCAGTATCCATGAGGCCCTGGGTTCAATTCCTATCACTAGAACAAAAAAGGATTATGTGAAATCAGGCATAGTGGCTCATGTCTTTAATCTCAGTACTCAGGTGGCTGAGGTAGGAGGATCAATGTGAGTTTGAGGCCAGCCTGGACTACAGAATGAGTATCAGGTCAGCCTGGGCTTGAGTGAGGCCCTGCCTGTTGCAATCAAGTTCACATTGCTGGCAGAAAACACCTGACCAAGAGCAGCTTGTTGGGGGAAAAACAGGTTTATTTTGGCTTACAGACTTAAGGGGAAGCTCCACGGTAGTAGGAAAAAATGACAGCATGTGCAGAGAGTGGACATCACCTCCTGACCAACATCAGGTGGACAACAGCAACAGGAGAGTATGCCCAACACTGGCAAGGGGGAAACTGGCTATAATATCCATAAGCCCACCCCCAACAACATACTGCCTCCAGGAGACTTTAATTTCTAATTGTTATCAGCTGGGAACCTAGCATTCAGAACACCTAAGTTAATAGGGGACACCTGAATCAAACCACCACACTGCCTCAAAAGGACCAAAACAAAACAAAACAAAAGGTGGGCATTGAATGGTAATTTTTTTTTAATTTTTATTTATTTATTTGAGAGTGACAGACACAGAGAGAAGGACAGATAGAGGGAGACAGAGAGAATGGGCGCGCCAGGGCTTCCAGCCTCTGCAAACGAACTCCAGACGCGTGCGCCCCCTTGTGCATCTGGCTAACGTGGGACCTGGGGAACCGAGCCTTGAACCGGGGTCCTTAGGCTTCACAGGCAAGCGCTTAACCGCTAAGCCATCTCTCTAGCCCTTGAATGGTAATTTTTGTCATGTTGTAGTCAGCTCTATGTTGCTAGGACTAACATCCAGCCAGACACCACTTATGGGGGGAAGGGATTTATTTCAGGCTTACAAAATCCAGGGGACGTTCCATCAGCGGTGAAAGAAGCTGCTTCCTTCCATACAGCCAAGCTCAGAGAATCAACCATAGCAAGCAGACACCAACAAGCAGCAAGCCAGAGCTCAAACTGCTCTCCACACCCTTGGGCCAGAATCAGATCCAGCCCCTACTGACATGCCCTCTGTGATGGCAATCTGCCCGCTAGAGGCTGAAATTGCAAACTGAATGTTAATAAAACATCTGAGACTATGAGGCTGTACATTTACATTATCACACTGAAACTACCACTCATGTGTATCTAACCATAGTTTAAATGGTTTTAATTTTTTTTTCAGCCATACATTTGAAGTTGATTTTTCTTTTGCAAACCAGACTGTGGCACTGGAAAAAGTGCTTTGGTCCCATCGTGGTTCATTTCCTCAACTCAACTGGACCAGCATACCTGGCCTGGGAAGCAGTGGCCTGGGATGGGGTGCCCAGTACCACAGTGACCTACCCTGCAGAAAAGCCTTTACCCAGTTCACACAGGTCATGGTGTATTTACCTGGCTCCAGTGTCCTGTGTACTTTGCATCGCCTTGACTCCCAAGAGGAGATACAGACCCACTTGCTTGTATGTAGAAACTTCTGGACATTTCCTCTAGGAACTGTGGGCAGTACTCTAAGACCTACCATGGCTCTTCCAGGTGCAGAGAGTACTGCAGACAGGAGATGTGGGAAGGATGCTCCTGAGGTGGGCTCTTTCCCTCTAAGCCATGGTGCCAGTGCACCAGTGCCGTGGTTTGAATGTGAAATACCCCGCCTATACTCATGTGTTTATGAAGCCTCATTCTCAATCCTCAGCTGGTGGAGCCTTTGGAAGGTGGAGCCTTGCTGTAAGAGGTGCATCACTGGGGGGTGAGGAGGCTTGCAGTTTATTGGTCCAGCCCGCTGCTTGTTAAAGCTAGCTCGCTCTTGCTGCTTCCTCCCAGGTGATGTGACAAGATGTAACCCAGACTTCCTGTTCTGTTCTGCCATGCTTTCTCCACCATGATGAAGCTTCTCCTCAAAACTGTAAACTGGAGTAAACCCTTTCCTCCCAAGAGCTGCTTCCAGCTAGTTGTTTTGCCCCAGGAACGAGAAGGTGACTGCTACAACCTGTCCTATATTCTGACTTGCTTCCCTCACAGTATTGTAAACACTCCTGAATGCCATTAAATGGTCTTGTATGACAGTTCTTAATGATCACATATCATTCCCTTGTGTGAATACAAACAGAGGACACTTGAACCTCTCCTCCCCCACCCCCTGATTGTAGTGTTTTAAACTTTTTACTATTATAATTGTTTCTACAGGGAACACATTTGTAGCTAAATCTTTACTCACTTAATTACTACTCAGGAATGAATTATTAGAACTGGAATTATTAATTCAAAACATAGTTGCATCTAAAAGCTTTTTGACACATCTTACTAAATTGACCTTCAAGAAATGCTCTACCAATGAGCCCTCAGACCAGCAGCAAGGGCACCCTGTCACCCCATGCACCTCAACACCCTAACCCATGGCCTGTGTTGGGTTTCCTCTTCTGCCAATCACACGGCTGTGGTTTTTAAACATCTTGTGCTGGGAATGCGAGCACTTATCCTGGATTTATTAGCCACTTGTGGTTTCAAGCCCTTTGTGGAGTCCTTTGTCTCCTCCCGTGGAGGGGGCCTCCTCAGCTCTCTGCAATGGTTCATAGCACTGAGAGTACCTGCCTTTCTGAGAGGGACCCAGCTGCACTTCGCACCCTCTCTGGTTGCTATGCAGATGTGCCAGTAGCAGCGACCAGTCGCCATGGCCACAGATGCCCCGGTCTCGGTGAGGAGCTAGTGGGCTGAGGTTGCCATGACAATGCTACCCAAGCAGAGCCTGGCTTCCCGCCCACCAAGCAAGGTTCTGTGGGCTTCGAGGAGGAGGCAGGGATGGTGCGCCCACAGTGCCCAGCCTGAGGATGCGAGAGCTTAGGTTGTTTCATCCCCAATGTGGAGATGCCTGATAAGATGAAAAGGGGAAGCTGCTTATCATAAAACTTAAAAGTTATGTCCCGTGGCCAGACCAGACAATCCACAAAGCACTAAATGAGCATTTTGTGAATATTATTGAAATTTCTTGCTATTGGCACAGCCACAGTGCACTATTTGTGTGAAGTGTGTTTAAAGGACTGACTAGTTAATCATTGAAAACACACACCAATTCTTTAAACCGCAGATGCCAGCCTTCATTCTGTAATCACCAGGAACCTCAAAAACAAATAGGTAATGGAATAAAAATGTCCAAACTTCTTAGAGACAACCTGCACCTCATATTATGAATAAACTGTGGTCCTGCCACCACCAAATTTCATATGCTGAAAATCTAAAATAAACCTTGGTATTTCAGAATGGAACAGTATTTGGAGATACCCTTTGAGGAGGTAACTAAGCTAAAATGATAGAGTGGTCCTAAGCCACTGACTGGCGTCTGCATAAGAGGAAGGTGTTAACACACAGACACACACAGGTAATATGGCAGGATGCAGGGGGGTGGGGGAGGGAGAGGCAATAAAGAGTGCACAAGGAGAGGAGCCTCAGTAGAAAGCAACCCTGACTGCTCCTCTACCCTGCGCACACATCCTGAGAAAGACTGACGCATCCCCAGGTCATGGAAGGTGGCACACTTCTTTACTCACTTTATTTCTTTGGGAGGAACTGAGATCTGCTCTGTACCACCTCCATGGGGCAACTGAAAGGAATATCTCTACTTCCCAAACACCTCCACATCTGCGCCATCACTGACAAGCCTGAGTTCTTTCTGCCTCAACTTAGGGCTATTCCTGTTTTTTAAAACTTTATGTACATATTTATTCTTCAATCTCACTCCTATTCACTGAGCCCTTCGCATGCATTAGGCACTGGGACAAGTGCAGGAGAGACAACAATGTGCAAGGCAGACAAGTGCCCTCTCTGGTGGAGCTCACACCCTAGGGGGGATAGTCACACTTGTCACACAATGAGGTCACTTCAGATGGTGACTGCTGATGTCCCACAGATACACACCTTTGACATGACAGAGTCCTGAGGAACAGGGCTGGTGGATGGCTTAGACAGGACAGCTAGAGGGGAGATATTTTAGCCAGGACCCAGGGGGAAGGCTGAAGGAAGTGCCCAGCAGGTGGAAGGAATGATGAGGCTAGAATAAGTGTGGACCCTATGGAGTGACTGTGTGCAGTCACGATGTCTAGGAACAATGAGGATTGCTTACATTTTTCCCCAGTGACAACATTCTGGGGTGAAGCCAGCTCCAACATTCCTTCTGCCTGCCCCCTCCACCTCTGGACAGCCCCTGGTTGGCAGCAAGTAGTGTTAGAAAGGACTGTAGCTGATGACTAGGCTTCTGCGTGAGAATGAAAATACTTAGTAGCAGAGGCCAGTAAGTTAAAAAGGAGACATGGGCTGGAGAGATGGCTTAGCGGTTAAGCGCTTGCCTGTGAAGCCTAAGGACCCCAGTTCGAGGCTCGATATCCCAGGGCCCATGTTAGCCAGATGCACAAGGGGGCGTAAGCATCTGTAGTTCGTTTGCAGTAGCTGGAGGCCCTGGCATGCCCATTCTCTCTCTCTCTCTCTCTGCCTCTTTCTCTGTCACTTTCAAATAAATAAATAAAAATAAACAAAAAAGGAGACATAAAGGGAAGAGAAAGGAAGGGAGGAGGGTACTTAATAGGTTGATATTGCATATATGCCAGTACAATGATTGTGATGGGGAGGTAATAGGATGGAGAATGGAATTTCAAAGGACAAAGTGGAGGGGTGGGAGGGAATTAACATGGGATTTTTTTTTAATAATCATGGAAAATGCTAATAAAAATTTAAAAAAAAAAAAGAAAGAAAGGACTGTAGCAGTGCACAGGTGCTGGAGACACGACTCAACCAGAATCTCAGCCTTGAACCAGCAAGGTGTGTGACCTTAAGAACTCTGTGTTGTAGGGGACAATATCCTACCCAGCACAGCCCCCACTTCTAGACCACGGCACACCTCTCCTCCCAGGGTGCTGGAAATGCTGGCAGCTGATGACTGACACTGGATTCCTGGGAATAGACCTCATCCAATGGCAGCTGCCTCAGCAAGGTCAGGACCTTCCTATGAGGGGCAATGGAGTGAGCGTGCCTCATCTAACAACTGCCTGATATGGGGCTTAAAGTCCTAGCAGTGGGAACATCCCTGGAGGGCCATTCAGCAGGAGGTGTCTGAGACCGTGCTTCCTCCTATCCAACTTCCTCCTATTCAACGCCTGACCTGGGTCCTGTCCCCAATAAGCTTCCTGCAGGCAATTCCCCATCTTGCCTCCCACTCCTTAGGAAATGGAGCTCAAGGCACACCTCCTCTCCCTCTCAAGATTCAGGTCCCGCAGACGCCCAGCAGGTGTTCACCATCACCATCTCACCTGTCTCACATGGTGCCTCAACCAGGGCCTTGCAGAGTATTTAACCAGCAGCTCCAGCCAGGTTCCACCTCATTCCTCCTCGTTCAGAATGCTATTTCCCACGCCCATCACTGGCTGTCTGTAGCTGGATTTCCCCCCCCCCACCCCCCATATTCAATCCTGAGAAAAGGCTTAAATGCCCGTGACAGGTAAGGGAGCCATTCTGGGGAAGCCATGGCCACGTGGTGAGCACTGGAAGCTCGAGAGAGCTTGGTTCTCTAGGTGCGGTGCTGTGTCCACGGTGACAGAGGCTGGGGCAGGGGCAGGGGCAGAGTCTTCCCATTCCCACCCTCATCATCCACAGCCACTTGGGAGCTTCTGTCTACACTGGACAGAATCTTTCTGAGCAAGGAACGCCCGGAGATAGCCACGGGTCTGTGGAGATCAGGCCCGGTTCAGAAACATCACCACTGCGGATCCGAAGCAAATGAACCTTCTCCTCAAAGCCCTCAGCCTGGCTTGGACTGCCCCATAGCACAGGGGTGCTCTGCCCAACCCCAGCCCCACCACCAGCCTTCACTCCCACTACTGCACACCTCTGTAGGTTCCAGGTTCCTCCTAGTTCTCCCCGCCCCCAACATACACACCCTTGGAGTCCTATGGTTTAGGATTCATTTAGAATTCCAGGAACACATGCTCTTAGAGAAAAGTTCAGCAGCGTGACAGTATTATCCATTCTAATAGACCAGTCTAGATAGAGTTCACATCCAAAGATAGATACGAAGGCAGTCGGTGTGGAGAATTGTGGACAGACATCCTGCATACCCAGGCCAGGGGTGGTGGCTTTCACTGCTAGACATAGCTGGACTTAAATGTCGCTTGACTCTGGATCCGTCTTCTTACCACTCAAGCTCATCACTTGGAATAAAAGGGCAGGCCACCAGTTATCTGGATGACCAGCTCTCCTTGGTCTGCTCAGGTCTGTCATCTGCTTGAGCAAGAGGCTTGCTCACACTTCTCTTTGTCCCACCACAAACCAACATTGAAGCTGGCAAAAAGTGGAGACCAAGAAAATATTTTGCGTACTTTTGAGTGAGCACTGTCTCCAAGGTGAGACTGCAGAGAGCAAGAAGGGAGCCCCGCCTCTGAGGCCAGAACCTTGTGGGTGTTCAAAGTAAAATTGGAGAGCTGGGAAGATGCTCAGTGGTTAAAGGCACTTGCTTGCAAAGTCTTCTGGCCTGGGTTCAATTCCCAAGCTATGCACATAAACTGGACTCAATAAAACGTGATGCATGTATCTGGTGTTTATTTGCAGTGGTAAGAGGCCCTGGTGTGCCCATGTGCATGCACACATGCATGCCCTCAGAGAAATAATTTATTTTTTATTTTTTATTTTTTTTTTTGGCAAGGTAAAGTCTCACTCTATCCCAGGCTGACCTGGAATTCACTATGTGAAATTTCAGGGTGGCCTTGAACTCATGGCAATCTTCCTACCCCTGCCTCCCAAGTGCTGGGATTAAAGGCGTGCACCACCACACCAGGCAAATTAATAAAAATTTTAATTGGATCCTGGAAGCTCAGCTGGAGACCGTTAGTTGCTCCCCTGCCTAGCGGGGGGTTTCCATTAGTCTGCTCACCAGCAAATGCCTCAAGTGAAAAGTTGTGAGTAGAAAGGAATTATATCCTTTCTCAAGCTGCTAGGGAGACCTCATACCCCTTCATTCTTTCTAAAGATTTCCAAGACCCCTTTCATGCAGAAGGTGCCAGACCCTATATCTCTGTCATCCTGGGCAGGGCAGTTAACTGCTCTCTCTGCTTCCATGTCCTCCAGCATAAAATGGAGATGCCAACACCTCCCCCATCATGTGTGTGTTGGAGAATAAAGGGAAATGAAACCCACCAAGAGCTCAAAACTCAGCACGAGGCTCAGGGCACTGCAGTTTCAGTAAGTCCGGCTATGTTTAGATGGCAAGCTGCTGTTCTGGTGGGTGACACAGGGAATAAAAATGTCAGAAGGTAAACCGGGCATGGTGACGCATGCCTTTAATCCCAGCCCTCGGGAGGCAGAGGTAGGAGGATCGTGGTGAGTTCAAGGCCATCCTGAGACTACATAGTGAATTCCAGGTCAGCCTGGGCTAGAATGAGACCCTGCCTCGAAAAACCATTTTTTTAAAAAAAAAAAATCAGAACCTGGGGTGGTGGTGCACACCTTTAATCCTAGCACTCAGGAGGCAGAGATAGGTGGATCACCATGAGTTCAAGGCCACCCTGAGACTACATAGTTAATCCCAGGTCAGCCTGGGACCCTGCCTAAAAAAAAAAATCAGAAGGTGATAGGATTACCCAAGAAGAGTGCCAAAGACAAAATAAAGCTGGTGTGGGAAAGCACAGGGCGGGAGGGAAGAGTCTGACAACCACAGACAGTAATGGGCATGCTCCCTGATGCCCCTGATGCCCGGAGGAAGGGTACAGCCTGCGAAGGGAAGGACTGTGCAGAAGGCCTTTGGAGTCCTTTGTCACACATGCAGACTGGCTTTCAGGGAAAGCCACTGTGGTCCTGTACAGAGGAGCTACGAGTGATCCAGTGGTCCCAAGACATGGCCCGGGTTTGTGGAACTAAAGCCAGCCAGCTGTGCTCTGGAATTCATACCCGTGCCACCATCATGGCCCTCAGCTCACTGAGGTTCACAGTGGTTCCGTGGTGAGTAGGGGCCAGTTCTGCTGGGGGCACAGGAAGTATGTCTGAGGGCTCAGGATCTTGGCTTCCCTCCCCTAGCCTGGGAGCTGAGAAGAAAAAGAAGTATGTGGACCAAAGGATGGGGGGACTCTTGCGAGCTGAGGTGGACACAGTGGCTATTCATTCCCCCCTCCTCCCCTTAGCCACTTCCTCATCTATTCTCCCTTCCTCCCCCTGCCCCCCTTTCTCTCTCTTTTCCTTCCCTTCCCCCCTCCATGCTCTCCCCTAAAGGAAACACCTTCTTTGTCTGCTGGCTACCACTGACTGGAGTCCCTGGTTGCTAGGCAATGGGACTGGATGGGGGAGGCAAAGAGTGGGGAGCAGGGCAGGGGCTGATGGGCTCCAGAGTGAGGGCCACTTTCGCACAGCCCTGCCGACAGCTGGGCACACAGACCCCCAGACCAGCCGCAGACAGGCTCAGACAATGGCAGAGCCAGGCACTGCGCGGGCCCCTGCAGAAGCACCCCCACACTGTCAGAGCACACCCAAACAATCCCAGGCTCCTAGTACACAAACACACCCTCCTACCACCAGACAGACAGAGCACGGTGACAGGCAGCTTTGATTCACACAAACACAGAACAGGTGCACCCCAGATGCCTGCCACTCTGGGGAAGGGGAGGAAGGGACCCTCGCCAAAGCTTCACTGGAGCCCAAGACACAAGAGTTACCCCATAACAAGAACAATGGACGCCCAAGGACAATCATATCCAGCACACGCAGGGTACCACCCACCAACCCTTCCCAACGTCCCACGCCATCTAGACGTACAAGGGGATGGACCTTTCTTTAGCCCAGAATCCGGCCAGAGCCTTGTCCTCCACCTCAATCTCCCATGCAGGGGTCACTGGCGCCCGTTCTGATTCTTTGGTCCACTCATGCCTTTGGCAAATATCCTTGGATGCTTGGGGAAGCTGGTGTGGAGAGCACCCTGTCGGGCCCTGGGATTCTTACAGAGAAGACAGGAACATCACACTGTACCACTGTACCAGGTCTTGACCTAGAAGGGACAGTGCCCTGAGGGAACATTTGAGCAGGGTTGGCCACGGTAGAGGTGGGGGGGGGGGTCAAAGGCCCCTGAGAACACAGAGGTGAGGGAGAAGGAGGTGTTATTTTCTCATTGCTGTCCAAGATGCAAGTCAAGGGAGGAAGGGTTCATTCTGGCTTACAGTTCCAGATTATGCAGGTAGTGCATCATGTGGGAAGGCAATATGGCAAGCCCATGGGGCAGCTGGTCACACTGCATCCACAGTGGGGAAGCAGAGAGAGAGCAGTGCCAGTTCTCAGCTCCTTTTGATTCAGTGCAGGGCCCCAGCCCATGGGAAGACATCATACCCACATTCAGGGTTTGTCTTCCCTCCTCAGTTAAACCTTTCTGGATACTATCCATGATAATGCTAAGTCAAACTGGCTATTTAGAGCAACCATCACAGGGGGCCACTGGCAGATGCTGTGCAGTGAAGAGACCTGAAATTTGGTAACTTTAAGAGCCCTGGGGAGGCAGCAAAGGCTTTACTTAGAGAGTCATGAATTCTCAGCCTAGATGCCGGAAGCCGCGGCGTTTCTACGTGCTGGCTCGGGGATCACTAGAGCAGGTGTGAGACACAACAGGTACTAGATGCTAGGCATGGTGGGATGATGGGAGAGGGAGCCAGAGGCGCCCACCCTCTATGTCCTGATAAATCCAAACTCTTATTTCTATTTTTATTTATTTATTTGAGAGAGAGAGAATGGGCACACCAGAGCCTCCAGCTACTGCAAACAAACTCCAGACGTATGTGCCACCTTGTAGCTCTGGCTTACATGGGTTTTGGGGAATGGAACCTGGGTCCTTTGGCTCTGTAGGCAAGCACTTCAACCATTAAGCCATCTCTCCAGCCTCAAACTTTTCTTTTTTTTTTTTTTTTTTTTTTGGTTTTTCACTGTAAGGTCTTGCTTTAGCCTAGGCTGACTTGGAATTCACTATGTAGTCTCAGGGTGTCCTCAAAATCACAGTGATCCTACTACCTCTGCTCCTGAGTTCTGGGATTAAAGGCATGCACCACCTCACCCAGCTTCTTTTTTTAAACTTTTTATTGACACCCTCTGTACATATAGACAATATACCATGATCATAATCCCACCCCTTCCCAAATCCCCTCTCCATCAAAATCCTTCCTTCCAAATAATCTCTCTTCTGTTTTGTCAACGTGTGTGTGTGTGTGTGTGTGTGTGTGTGTGTGTGTAGAGAGAGAGAGAGAAAATGGGCACACCAGAACCTCTAGCCATTGCAAACAAACTCTAGTTGTATGTGCAACCTTGTGCATCGGGTTTATGTGGGTACTGGAGAATCGAACCTGGGTCCTTAGGCTTTGAAGACAAGCAACTTAACTGCTAAGACATCTCTCCAGCCCTAATGTTATCAGTTTCTTCTTTCCCTCATAGTATGCAGGTCTTGTGTAGGTTGAATCAGCCACTGTGAGGTCATGTATACCATAGCCACTTTGTGTCTGGGAAACATTATTGTAAAGCACTCCTCCCCTTCTTTTGGCTCTTACAGTCTCTCCACCACCTCTTCCCCAATGGTCCCCAGCCTTGGATGGTATGATAGAGATGCCTTACTTAGTCCTGATCACACCACTGTTGTTTCTTTTCAACACTTTGGTACCCAGTTGCAGGACACCCACAGGTCAGGAGGGGTACCATGTGTGAAGAGCACCCCATCCCAGAGGCCCCTGAAATGGAGCACCAACCCAAGCCAGCATGAGGGCCCAGCCACTGAAACTAGCACATAAGAGCATGCTAGAAACTCTACGTATACCACAAGGTGTGAGAAGAAACTACTAGACCTTCTATGTGTACATGTGTTTGCCCAAAAGAAAGAGGAATTAGTGCATGCGGAGTTGGGTCCCCACATCAGGCAGTCAGATTGCCCACAGGGAGGAGAGGCAAAGGTGGGACTAACCTCATCCAGGCTCATCTTCCTTCAGCACAAGACCCTATAAATGGCTCTGTGGATTATTGCCTCCGGATTTAATTAAACTAAACCTGAGAAAATGAGCAAGTGGTTTCAGACATCCCCTGTTTAGGAAATGGGGTGGGGGGGGGGGGTTAGAAGATCATGGAAGCCCCAGGGCAACAGAAAGGAATGTGACCACGTGGAAGGCTCTGCTCCCGAGCGCAAGGCGGGGCTGATCCAGCATCTTCTTCATCCACTCTGATGAGACATCCGACTCCAAAGTCACAGACTCGTGACAAACCTACCTGTGACATGCCTTACACCAGCCTGATCTGGAGATGTCCCTGGGAGACCCATGGGTGCCAGCAAGTGCTTTACAACCTATTTGTGACAAAAACAAATTAATAAGAGTAACGTATGCTAACATATGCATACGCCCTGGAGGGGTCCATACCAAGCCCGTCCCTCCTGTACTGCATTGCCTGTCTCTGCTGATTTGAATCATTACCGTGAGCTTCTATTATAGGAAGATAAAATGCAGTGAAAATGTTTAAGCATACTGGGCTTTTTAACTGTTTTGAAATAGTTGTGGGTTTATTTATTGAAGAACCGCAAAAAAAAATGGTGGCCTTCCTGAAGTCCCTCCCCAGCTCCCCCTAGTGGTAACATGTCAAAGAACCAGGAAGATTGTCAGCTAAGAAATGGAACTTGTGGGGGTTTGAATGTAAAATGTCCTCCCACCTGCCCCCATAGATTCATGTGTTCAAATATTTAATCCCCAGCTTAGTGGCACTGTTTGGAAAGGTTGTAGAACCTCCAGGGAGTGGAACCTTGCTGGAGGAAGTGTGTCACTGAGGGTGGCCTTGAGATGTTACAGCCTAGCCTCACTGGCTTCTCTTTTTTTCCTCCCCATCTCCCCCCCTCCCTCCCTCTGCTACTTCCTCCAGGCTGATGTGACAACGTGATGCCCATTTCCCTCTCCTGCCAGGCGTGCCCCAACACCCTCTGGAGCTGTAAGCCAAAATAAACCCTTTACTTCTCTAAACTGCTTCTGGTCAGATTTGTTTGTTTGTTTTCAGCAATAAGAAAGCAATGAACACACTTGCTCTGCGGTACTCAGCTTCCTGTCAGGGTCACAAAAGGAAAGGTTTACTTTGCACACGATTTTGAAGGTTTCAGCCCCTGACCACTGGGCTGTAGTAAAGCAGCCATTTTGAACATCTTGAAGGCATCTCGGAGTTCCTAGCCAACCAAAACATTCATCTCATGACTGAAAGTGAGAGAGAGAAAGAGGAAGGAGCTAAGGTCCTACCATGCCTTGGAAATGCCTCCCCTCAGGACCTAGACCTCTCCTCTTAAAGGCCCCACTACCTTCCCAAAGCACCAAGTTGGGGAAGCAAACACTTAACACAGACTTTTGGGGACATTCCAGACCCAAGCCAGGATCCCACATGGCCTGGGGCCATAATGTCTTGTTGCTTTCTTCACATCAAATTGTGAGCTATTTTCTGATTTTCCCTTGCCCTCCATGACCTTGGCCTTAGAAAGGGAACTGGCCAGTTCTTTCACAGAAAACCCCTCACTTTGGACTTGGAGACACTTAAGTTTATGGTGGTGTGGGCTTCAGGGAACCACAGAGCTGAGGTGGGCTCCTCTTTCATCACATCAGGGGTCCACAGCACCACCATGACTACTTCTCCGTGACATTGACCTTGATCACTGGTGGAAGTTGTATCTGCCAGTTCTGTCTGCTGTCTATCAAATTTAAGCTTGGCTTGTGGCTAAGCTGTCAGAAGGCAGGGTTCAGGAGACAAGCAGAGGCCAGGCAGGGTAGGTCTTGATGGCCTTGACCATGGAATCTAAAAAGCCCAGGCAAGGTGTGGTTGGTCAATGCAAGACTCCAAGGTCTCCACAGTGTCTGTGTATGGAGCCCTTAAGGAAGAAGCTAGGGAGGCTAGGCAAGAGTTGTGATGTCCACATGATGGGGAGCGAGGAGAAAGGAGGATGAAGAACATTGATAAGCCAGGGAGGAAGAGTGCAGAGGTGAGTGTCTCTCACCTGAAGAGCAAACACCAAAGCCTCAGAGCTGTTCTACTTGGGTACAAAGCTCACCTTTCACATGTGGCTCCACCTTTCCCATAGGTGGCTCCTGAAGGCCATCTACCCATGGATCACACCAGCTGATATAGGTGAGAAAGAAAAACCAGGGACCAACTTGCCAGCAATGTCCCCCACACAGTCATCAGTGAGTTCTAAGCCTTGAGCTCCTGTGCAATAGATGGAGACAGGCTGGGGAAGGTGGGGACACTGGCCAGGTGGAACCCAAACCTGAGACCTTTTCTCCATCCTGCTGGCCTCTTCATGAAGTGGCAGAGGTGGGCTCCCACTCCTTCCTGCTGGGTCCTGCCTCTGAGGGGTCATCAAGGGTTCAGAGTCGGAGGAAACCAGTGGGAGGGGAGCTCTGCTATAGTTATGACTGCTGTGTGAGAAATCATTCAGACTTCACAGCATAAGTCAGCCACCATCTCCTCCGCTCTCAGCTCCCAGGGTCAGTACTTCAGGCAGAGCCCAGCAGGGAGGTTTATCTCTGCTCCATAGATCCAAGACCCTGACTGGGAAGACTGGCTACAGGTAACTACCACTGCTCAAGGGCTGGAACTGCTGGGGGTGTCTTCAAGCTCCCAGCTGGGGAATGGCCAACAGGAGCTGTGGCATGTCACCTTCCTGCATGGCCTGGACTTCCTCACAGCATGCACTAGGGTCCCCCGTGGCTGCTATGAGGGACGCCAAATCTGACCTTTACTTCTAAGCCACATTCTTTCCATGCTAAAGAAATCAGGGGAGCTGGGGAGATTGCTCAGTGGTTAAAGGCACTTGCTTGCAAAGCCTATTGGCCCAGGTTCAATTCCCTAGCGTACACATAGAGCCAGATACAAAAAGTGGTACACACATTTGGTATTCATTTGCAGCAGCAAGAGACCCTGGTGCATCTATGCATGCATGCATGCACGTCAAAACACAAATCAATATTTTTTTTTAAATCAGGAAAGCCACCCAGATCTAAATCAGAGACTGGCTCATATAATAGGGGCAGGATGCCATTACAAGGGAACCTGCGGGATAGGGTACAATGTGTGGCCACCTCAAGAAATGTCTGTCTGGAGACTTCCAGTTAAGATGGCGGCATAGGTACCACGCCAAAGCAGCCTGGGGGGAAAAAAGACCAAGAAATGTCTGTCTGCATAGTCTTTCCTTCTGGCTTGTCTGCTCCTGGGGTCACCAGGCTACTGCATCTGCCCTGTGACCACCGCTCAGTGTTAGCGCAGCCCATAACTTGGGATGCTGGCCTTGGTTTCCACATCTAACACTCCACTTAGCAGAGCGACTTGTAGAGCAGACCCTGCCCCTGACCATGTCACACTCTGACACCCTGACAATGTCCTTGGTTCAATTCCAAACCTGCCCCCAGCCTGCCACACTCTGGAGTAAGCCATGTGGCCATGATCTCGGGAAAACCCTGCTTCACCTCGCCCCAGCCTTGTATTCTTCTCTTCTGCATACCCTTCTCTCTCTCTCCTCCGCTACCAGCAAGTGGGTGTCCGGCAGGTTCAGCAAGAGCTGGGCATACTCCCATTCTGACACCTTCTGGGCCCCACTGAGCTTAGGCCCATTGGGAACTCCAGTCCCATAACCAGGGTCCTGCCTCAGTGACAGTCCAGCTTCCTCAAGACCTCCCAGAGACACCAGCTGGCTGCCCATGCAGCCCCTCATGTAGCAAAGTGCCGTGGACATCACAGAGACAGTCTGACACAGCCTTAGTCATGCAGAGCCTGTGTCCCATGGAGGAAACTCAGGATATACAACCAACCAAACCAGTGGATTACTGTCAGATACAGAAAGTATCATGATTGATGAGCAGGAGAAAGAAGTGAAGGAGGAGAGGGAAGGGAATGAAGAAGAGGAGAAGGATGAAGTAGGAACAGGCTCTGTGGACTGACCCCATGGCAGGCTGGGAATGAACAGGAACTGAAAGGGCACCTCGGATGGAAAGGGGGAGGTGGCCTGGCTAGGCAAGGACAGCGTGCGGCCATTAGCCATTGTCAAGCTTCAGATGGTGGCCAGTTTGAAAAATGAGCTCCCCTCAGAGCGGCACCAGTCCGGGGAGGCCCATACAGGGCGAGGGTGAGCCCCATGAAGGGAGGGGTGTGCTCTAGTGAGGCAGCTTTCCGCATATGTGGGGGAGGCTCTTTCCCAGGGCCACTGAGCAGCCCCAACAGGTGCTCAGGAACTAAGGCTACCGCGATGGCTAATTCTGGGTCAAGTTAGACAGGTTAAACCAATATTCAAGTTTGGGTCAAACACAAGTCTACATGTTTCTGCAAAGATATGTGTTAGACAGGGTTCATAATTAAATCAATGAACTTTGAGAAAAGCTGCTCACCCTCCACTAGAAGTCAAAGGCCAGGTTATAACAAAGAACACCTCCAGGGAGGAAGAGTTCCCAATTCTGGCAGCACGCCACCTGCAGTCGCCAACTGGAACTGCAGCCACCCCACCTTGCTCTAAAGGGGTTTGTTTGCCATGAGCCACCATGGGGGCCACTTCTCAAAATCAGCCCTCTCTCCTTTGATACCCATACTCTCTTGATTCTGCTCCTGGGGAGAAACGGCTTCCCTAAGGAGCTGTCATTTACACAGAGACCTGAATAAAAGGAGGAACAATGTCACCCAGGTGCCTGAGACACAAGCAAGGCCTTAAGGGAAGCTGGGGACTTGGTGTCATCTAGGCATGATAGACAGACCAGAGACCCTGGCAGGGTGGAGAAGTGGTCTGGGTGGCCAGCAGGCCCGTGGCCCATGGAGGCCCTTGGAAGGGGTAACAGACTGGCATTTTGTATTATATAGCCGGGGTTAGGAGGGTGGTGACAGGGTGAAACATGGACAATTCCGAGCCCATGAGAAGGGTGTCCCCCAGGGAGAAGTGACAGCGACAGCCAATGGTGTGATGGCAGTGTGGCTGCATGTGTGGGCTGTCCAGCTACATTTTGGAAGTTGAATCTACTTACTGGCCTATGAGCTTGGGAGGAAGGAGAAATCAGGATGGGATGAGGTATGATCGGGCTCTCACTGGCTGTAACAGAGGGACTGTCTGGGCAAGGGCAGGAGTGCCAGCCATGACTGCCTCTTATTTATGGTGAATTCCAGTAAGATAACTAGAGGGACTAATTCCCTCCTTGCCAGTGACCTCTGGATGCAGAGACACTGGGATCCAGACAAAGGGCACAGCAGAGCAGACCCCAGCCTGGAGAGCGAGGACCCTGTTTCAGAGAGCAGGAGCAGAGCCCCGGCCAAGGAACTCATGTGGGCTATGAAGAGAAGGAAAAGACACAGAATCATTAGTGAGCAGGGTGTGTGATTAAGTGCTAAATGGCGTGTTGCAGACTGGCTGAGCTGTGGGAGTCACACTGGGCTGAAGTGGCTGGGAAGGTGGATGCCGGGGAGGGTGGGCCATAGAGGGTCGGGCTCCAGGCGGGACAAAGAACAGCCAAGGCAGAGAGGATGCTGAGGAGAGGAGCCTTCCAGAGTGGCAAGGGAGGGTTGCATTGGGTGAGCAAGGAACTCCAGCATCATGTGCCATGCTGGGCCAGGCACCTCATTTGTGGAATGGGACTGCTGTGTATACTGGGATACCAGTGGTACCCAGCTGTGTGCAGGTCCAAGGCAGGGTCTAGAACATGGGGATGCCCGGGCTGATAGGGAGGTAGACAGACAGACAAGCAAGGGGGACCCAGATGGGTAGACAGGAGGCTGCATTCTGGACCCCCATAAGCAAATCCTATAAACCCTTATCTGGCACCAGGAGGCAGGAATATGGGTTTGCACAGTAGTTGTGGCCTAGTCAAGTCCCTGGGGGCCCTTCAAGGCAGGGTGTATTGGGGAGGCCTTCAGATGCTGGGATTGCTTCAGGGGTCTGTGGGCCTGGGGTGGGGCTCAGAAGTCCAAAGAGGGGGCTGGAGAGATGGCTTAGTGGTTAAGGCGCTTGCCTGTGAAGCCTAAGAACTCATGTTCAAACCTCCAGGTCCCACGTAGCCAGATGCACAGTGGCAAAAGCATGCAATGTCGCACATGCACCAGAAGGGGGCAAACGAGTCTGGAGCTCATTCACTGCAGCTGAAGGCCCTAGTGCACCCATTATCTCTCCCCCACTTCCCCTCTCTCTCTCAAAAATAAAAGGGGGGGGCTGGAGGGATGGCTCAGCAGTTAAGGCATTATCCTGCAAAGTGAAAGGACCTTGGTTTGATTCCCCAGGACCCACATGAGCCAGATGTACAAGGTGGTGCATGCATCAAGAGTTTGTTTGCAGTACCTGGAAGCCCTGGCATGCCCGTTCTTTCTTTCTCTCTCTGCCTCTTTCCTTCTCTCAAATAAATAAACAAAAATAAATTAAAAAGTCCAAAGAGGGGTTAGGAGATGCTCAGCAGTTAAAGATACTTGCTTGCAAAACCTGCTTGCAGGGTTCAATTTCCCCTGTACCCATGTAAAGCCAGATGTACTAGGTAGCTTGCGCATCTGAAGTTCCTTTGCAGAGGCAAGAGGCCCTGGTGTGACCATATTCATTCATCCTTTCTATCTTTCCCTCTCTCAAATAATAATAATAATAATAATAATAAAAGCTCCAAACTGGTCAGAGCTAGAGCTAGGGGAAGCCTAGTTGGGAGCCTGGGAGCTGAGCGGGGAGGATTAGGCTCTAGCCAGGACAGGCCAGATCTAGGAGGGCACTGGAGGTCAGCTGCTGGAAGAGGAGCCAAATGTCCCTATCCCTGGGGACCCAGCTAGGCAGGAGGCTCCCTTTCCACAGTTGGCGTTCGCAGTCTGGCTTAGCTGAGCTGCCTGTTAAACAAATGTTGTGACAGGCCCATTTGGGCACCCAGGGACAACAGTGACACTTGGCTGTCACCAAGGGCAGCCTGCAATGCCACTGGGTTCCAGCCAAGAGTCTTTCATTCCAATGCAGCAGTAGAGTACACTGCCTGTGGAGAAACCTAGGTTTACACATGGCCAAGAGGAAGGTAGTAACAAGGGACTCCTCCCCATTCTCTCATCCATCCAATAATGTGGGCTGAGTACCCACTATGTGCAGTCACTGTCCTGAGACCTGGAACAAAGTAAACATCAGCCAAAAGCTGTCCCACTGTAGCTGACAAGAGCAGAGCTTTCTTGGGGCCCATGAAGAGAAAGACACAAGAGAAGAAGGTTGAGAGTGACATAGCAGTCAGGAAATGAGTGCCTCCTGGAAATGTCTGGACAGAGACCATGGGGGGTGGCGGGATGGAGAGGTGGTTCAGTGGTTAAAGTGCTTGCCTGAAAATCTTAAGGGCCAGGGTTCAATTCCCCAGTACCCACATAAGGTGGACAGAGACCAGAGCTGAGTGAAGAGTCTGCAGCAAACAGCACATACAAAGGCCCTGAGGCAAGACTGTGCCTGCAGGTTCTGGGACTGGAAAAGAGACAGAAGTGATGGAAGGAGGATGACACAGGCAGCTGAGGTCATGAAGCCACAGAAGCACTGAAGTCTGTGCAGGGGCCACCAGGCGGCTCTTCATTTCTTCCAAGGAGAGTGGGAGTTTGGAAGAGGGTGAAGCAAGGGAGAAGGGGTTCAGGATGAAACAGTCCCCTCTGGCTGCTGCTGGGAGCAGGGTGGCGATGAGTAAAAACAGGGAGGGATGGCTCTGTCCAGTCCTGAGCATTCTAAGTGGGTGTGGCAAGACCTCGTTGTGGATGAGAAGGAAGGTAGCCCCAGCGAGCTTCCAAATGGCACCAAGTCTTCCCATTCATTCATTCACTCATTTACTCATTTATTCATCCCTCCTCTACTCATTTCTCTCTGGTTTTGTTTTAACAGTGGGGGTGGGCTGGAGAGATGGTTTAGTGGTTAAGGCACTTGCTTGCAAAGCCAAAGGACCCAGGTTTTATTCCCCAGGACCCACCTAAGCCTGATGCCCAAGATGGTGCATGCGTCTGGAGTTCGTTTGCAAGGCTAAAGGTCCATTCTGTCTCTCTCTCTTCCCCTGCTTCTTTTCCTCTCTTCCAAATAAATAAATTATATTAAATATTTAACAAAAAAGAAGCCGGGAGTGGTGGCACATGCCTTTAATCCCAGCACTCAGGAGGCAGAGGTAGCAAGAGGACCACCGTGAGTTCAAGGCCACCCTGAGACTACATAGTGAATTCCAGGTCAGCCTGGCTAGAGTGAGACCCTACCTCAAAAAAAAAAAAAAAGAAAGAAAGAAAGAGAGGGAGGGAGGGAGGAAGGAAGGAAGGAAGGAAGGAAGGAAGGAAGGAAGGAAGGAAGGGAGAGAGAGAGAGAGAAAGAAAGAAAGAAAGAAAGAAAGAAAGAAAGAAAGAAAGAAAGAAAGAAAGAAAGAGAGGAAAAACAAAAACCAATGTGGTCATAAACAAAAAAATCTCACTACTCAATAGAAAAGGAGGCAGTCCTGGGTGAGCACGCCATCCACCTGCCCTTGTTCTCCAGCCCCAGACACTACCTAGCCAGCTGTAGGACTCTGGGGACACCTAGCCAGGCTGGCAGTGCAACACCAAGGCGAACAGAGCACCCACCAGCTGGAGTGGAGAGGGTGGGTCAGGGCTCTGTGCCGAAGGCAGTGACAGAACCCAGCGCTAGAGGGAAGCGGCTAGGCACAGAGCAGGCGCTTGGGCAAAGATTAGGGGGAGTGTGTGACAGGACCGGGCTTACATCTGGAGGCCGAAGGTCCCAACAGACCTCGGACACCTGCTGGGAATGTAGACTTTGTCCAGGGCCCACTAAACAGGATTCCAGCTGTGGCCTTTTTTTTTTTGCTTGAGATGTCACCCCCTGGTGGTCATGTGTGAAGTGTCTGGAAAGGACTGGGAGGAGTCACCTAGGGGAGACACTAGAGGCAGAGAAGCAGCCTGCCACCCCTTCGTGATGACTGACCTTCCTCCCTGTGTCTCCCCCACGCCCCCACATGGACCCCACACTGCCCGCCTGCCAAGCCTGTCTCTGCTCTCTATCCACTCAGCCCTGGTCTCATTTACTGAGCTATTTGGAGCAAGTCTGTGCCGGACATTTAGGGAAGAATCTAAATCTGCTTCCTCCTTGCTCTTTGCAGGGTAGGAGGGGCCAGTAGCCCTCAGAGGGTTGTGTCCATGGCAGTGGTGGCCCAGCTGACAGGCCAGTTTCAGTGTCTTGAAACAGAGCCTCCAGATGGAGCACAGCTGCCCAGGGGGAGCACCGACTTGCTACTGTGCTCCTGGCTCGTGGGGACTCAACACTAATTGTGTCCCCAAGGAAGGAGCTAGGAACAAAGAATAGCCAGCACCCCCATTCATCAGTCCATCCATCTGTCCATCCATTCTCTGAGAGTCCACGGTGTTTGCGAGGACGCCGGGGGACACCGCCGCGAGCAGGAAGACAGTACCGTTCAGACCGGACAGCTGGCCCGCCATGCCTGGGCAGGGAGCGGTCCCCACAGCACCGCGGGAGGAGAGTTAAACAGGGTGGAGTGACAGAGTCAGGGAGGGGGAATCTTCTCCCAGGAGGTGACATTTAAGCTGAGACCTGCATGGCAAGAAGTCAGGCCAAGGGGGTGGGGAGGGGCTGCAGAACAAAGACCATGAACCAGCCTGTGCATAGGGGGCTGATTAAGGAACAATGAGTCTGGGGTGGTGGATAAGGCAGGAAGGGAAAGAGCAGATGGGATCCCAGTGAAAGCCTCTGTGCAGGCTGCTCCATCTCTAGAAAGCACTGACTCAGTCAGGGCCCCAGGAGTGTGTCCAGTGCATGAGAAAGGGCTCCCTCTGCTGGGCGGGCCGGGGAAGAGCATCTCTGTGCCCAGTTCTTGGATGCAGAGGCTGAGCTGGGAAGGTGCAAGTTCCTGAACCAAAGTTACAAGGACCAAGATGGCTAGGCAGAGCACTAGCCCAGAAGGGCCGTTTTCTTCTACCTGTGTAGGGTAAGCAGTCTGAGTCATTGCCATCTCTTCAGAACTGAGAGGCTGAGCCTGGCGGAGAGGCTCAGGCCTGTGTTCCCAGCACTGAGGAGGTTTGAGGCAGGAAGATGGAGAGTTCAAGGCCAGATGTGCTATATAATGAGATTCTGTCTCAAAAAAAAAGTGAGGGGGCTGGAGAGATGGCTTCGCGGTTAAGCGCTCGCCTGTGAAGCCTAAGGACCCCGGTTCGAGGCTCAGTTCCCCAGGTCCCACGTTAGCCAGATGCACAAGGGGGCGCACGCGTCTGGAGTTCGTTTGCAGAGGCTGGAAGCCCTGGCTCGCCCATTCTCTCTCTATCTGTCTTTCTCTCTGTCTCTGTCGCTCTCAAATAAATAAATAAAATATTTTAAAAAAACAGTGAGGGACTGGGGAGATGGCTCAGTGGTCAAAAGCACTTACTTGCAAAGGCTGCCAGCCTGGGTTCAATTCCCCAGTGCTCACGAAAAGCCACATGCACAAAGTGACGCACGCATCTGGAGTTCATTTCCTGCAGCAGCAGATCCTGATGTCCCCATTCTCCCCACCCTGCTTGCAAATAAGCAAAGTTAAAC
The DNA here is from genome assembly GCF_020740685.1 of Jaculus jaculus. Taxonomy (NCBI): domain Eukaryota; kingdom Metazoa; phylum Chordata; class Mammalia; order Rodentia; family Dipodidae; genus Jaculus; species Jaculus jaculus. The sequence goes on along the minus strand of NC_059107.1, from coordinate 37,689,854 downwards.
AAAGCAAAATAAAATAAAGACAGTGAGGCTTCCTACAAAGAGTTCCTGACTTCACAGCATCCCTCGGACAGTCTAACAGTGGTGGCCCCTTGTCTCACTGTGGCACAGTCCCCACTCCTGACAGCATCGCTCTTTGTGCAGCCCACGCTTCCAGCATGCCAAGCGGGTGGCTCACTGGGCCATCATCAAGTAAGGTCGTCAGCAAGGCAGTATGGACACAGCTCAGAGCTTGTCTCTTGGATGAGCAGCAGGGTGTGGCCAGGTCTGCTGGAGTGTGCTGCTCCCGGAACCTCCTTTCCCTGGGAGCCGTCTCCGCTCTAGGTCCTCCAGCTGCATCTCTCTCCTTTTCTTCCTTCCGGAGCCCGATGCCACAGCGCCCCCTGCTGTCCTTATCCAGCATAGCGCCGAGCCACCTCCCGCAGAAGCTGGAAGACCAGCGCTCGGCCTTTTCCCTGTGACCCTCCTTTCTGGATCCCTCCTTGCAGTGGAACACGGCTAAGGCCACTCAAGATGTGGGAGCCGTCAGAGGCGCTGTCCTCCCTCAAACTTCTGTCCAGCCCCATGATTGCATCTCCCATCTGGGTCTCTAGACTCCTGAAGGCTCCAGTGACTGCTGGGAACTTGTATACACCTGCCATCTGCCTTTCAACGCCTGGGCAGAGAGAGTGACCCTGAGCACAGGGTCCCCTGTGCAGCCAGGCTGCTTCCCACACTGCACACGTCAACTTTGCAGATATTACAAGATGTTCAAGTTGCAGGGCTTGGAAGGGCTCAGCACCCAGGAGTCTCTGTGGGAGCTAAGGGAGATGGTTCAGAAACACTCTGCAAGTTTAAGATGCATTTAAAGCAAAAGGGATGCAAAGTTACTTGTCCAAGGAAGCAAAGTTCCTCCCAGGGCAGTCCTCCTTAAAATAGGCAGAGACCCCGAGGAGAAGGCCCACATGAGAGAGCCCCCAAACCCTAAAAGTTAAGATAAACGCTGACCTCACAAATGACAGAACTAAAGGGGCACTGAGGCACCCATGAAAACGATGGTATAAGGGGGCTGGAGAGATAGCTTAGTGGTGAAACGTTTGCCTGTGAAACCTAAGGATCCCAGTTCAAGGCTCGATTCCCCAGTATCCACATTAAGCCAGATGCACAAGGTGGCGCATACATCTGGAGTTCGTTTGCATTGGCTGGAAGCCCGGATGTGCCCATTCTCTCCCTCTCTCTCTCTCTCTCTCTCTCTCTCTCTCTCTCTCCCTCCCTCTCTCTGTCTCTGTTGCTCTCAAATAAATTAAATAAATAAAACCATGATATGTGTTGGCCACACCATGGGAAGCAGGTTCCTGTCATGCTGCCAGGAAGACCAGGAAGCCCTCAAGGGGGTGCTGGATCCAGCACAGCCCCTCTGGTGGACCCTGAAGACATCCAGACACCATGGAAGAATTGCTCTTCATAGCTATACATGGAGCCAGGATGTGGTTTGTAACAGGAACCCACCCAGGAGCCAGGGTCAAAAACTCTGCTCAACCACCTGGACAAGTGTCATGCAGGTGGATGTTGAGTGGGATGATGTCCCAAGTGCCATATGGTGAGACCTCCAGTTGCAGAGGTCTGTGGGTAGGGCAAGGTCTGGAAAGAAGCAGGAAAGATCTGGAATAAGCCAGTATTGTTTGATTGGCTTTGAGTCTCAAGTAGCACAGGCTGGATTCAAACTCACTGTGTTGCTTAGGCTGGTTTTGACCTCCAGATCCTCCACGCACTGTTTCATGTGAGCGCCATCAAGACCAGCTTGAGGCTTTCAGACCCAGATCCAGAGAAAGGCCCAGGGCTGCTTCCTGGCACAGTGCTGGCCACATACTTAGCTAGTCCAAGGGTTTTGTGTGAATTTATTCACTTGATACATTGAAAGAGTATAATTATCATCTCCAATTTTGTCTGAAGAAAACAGGCACAGAGTAGTGAAATGACCCACCCAGTATCACATGGCATCAGGTCCCCAAGGGGACCTGTTCCGCATTAACATTCCCTCTGGGAAAACCTTTCACCTGGTTGCCTGGTCTTGGCTGGACTACCTCCAAGAGCAGGAGGCTCATCTCCTCAGGGAGCCCCAGCTGGATGGCTGAACTTGAAACTCTTCACACTTAGGGAGCATGTGCCCCTTGCCCAGCCCGCCTTCTGCCTCATCATCTCCTACCCACACCCCCTACCCACTAGGCTGCACTCCCCTTCCCCACACCTCCTTGCCTCTGCTCCCCTGGCCCCTGCTAAGTGGGCAGAGCTTAGCCTGGGTACCTCAGTCTCCACCTCAGTGCAGCTGTGTGCAAGACATGACTCAGCACGATGCTAGGCCAGGGCAGCAGGAGGCAATGCGGCATGGGGCTCCAGAAGGGAGGAGCAGGGACAACAGAAAGCCATGGCGGTTTCTAGCCAGGACTCTGGGGTTCTGTTCTTGGCCTGGGGTCCTAATGGATGACTCGGGCAAGTCCTCTTGTCCTCCTTCACACTGAGGCCTCCCCTGGCTCTTCCATCACTCCAAAAGTCATTGTAGCCTTTCCAGGCACATACCACAGGGCCTTTGCTCTGCTTCCCCTCTATCTGGAAAGTGCTTATGTCTACATCTTCCGTCCATTAGCTTCTTAGCAGAAAGTCACCACCTTAGAGATGCCTTCACTCCAAATGCTAACTAACAACAGCTCCCATCTTCCCATCTTACTCTGCTTGCTTCTTTTTTTTTTTTTTTATTTATTTGAGAGCGACAGACACAGAGAGAAAGACAGATAGAGGGAGAGAGAGAGAATGGGCGCGCCAGGGCTTCCAGCCTCTGCAAACGAACTCCAGACGCGTGCGCCCCCTTGTGCATGTGGCTAACGTGGGACCTGGGGAACCGAGCCTCGAACCGGGGTTCTTAGGCTTCACAGGCAAGCGCTTAACCGCTAAGCCATCTCTCCAGCCCTCTGCTTGCTTCTTTGTGCATTATCTGTGTCCTCCAGTGCCTGGAGGACAGGGCCCTGTCTGCTCTGCATAGCACTGCATCCCCATGCCCAAGATAATGCCTGGCTTAACACAGGTGTCCAATAAACACACAAGTGAGTGAATGATCACTGATCTGCAAACTCCAGCGATGGGATGAGTCAGGGGTGGGGACTGTAGCCATGGGGCCACACAGTCCAGGGTCTGGCTCTGTGCAGCATCCACCCAGTTCCCAACTCACCAGTCCCGTGGCCTCCTTCCCCTCTTATTGTACTTGCCTTCTCATTGCTGGGACCCAACCAGGAGCAGCTTATGGGAGGAAAGGACTTATTTCAGGCTTATACTTTCAAGGGGAAGCTTCATCAAGGTGGAAGAAGATGGCTGATTTCATACATCCACAGCAGAGAGAGAATGCAGCTAGCGTGAACTGGCTCAGAACACACAGTAGGCTGAACTCCCCAACTCCAAGATGTGGCCCAGCAGCACAACTCCTACAGCAAACTTCATCTCCAAAGACTCCACCAGCTGGGGACCAGGCAAGAAGCTTCATCGAAAATACCTGGGGGCGGGGGTGCTGGAGAGATGGCTTAGTGGTTAAGGTGCTTGCTTGCAAAGCCTAAGGAACCAGGTTCAATTCCCTAGTACCCATGTAAACCAGATGCACATGGTGGTACATGCGTCTGAAGTTCGTTTGCAGTGGCTGCGGGCTGTGGCATGCCCATTCTCGCTCTCTCTCTTTCTCTCCCTCAAATAAATAAATGAATAAATAAAATTTAAAAATACCTGAGGTGGGCTGAAGAGATGGCTAAGTGGTTAAAGATGCTTGTTTGCAAAGCCTGATGGCCCAAGTTCTATTTCCCAGTACTTGTGTAAAGCCAGAGGCACAAAATAACACATGCATCTGGAGTTCATTTGCAATGGCAGAAGGTCCTGGTATGCCCATACTCACTCTCTTTTCTTCCTCCTCCTTCTTTTCTCTCCTTCCCTTTCTCTCTCTCTCATCTCTGTCTCAAATAAATAGAATGTTTTCTAAAAACTTGAGGCTATGAGGGACATTTACATTCAAACCACCATACCTCCTATCAGCCTCTCTGGGCAAGAGGGGAAGCCAGGAAGCCACTTCCTCCCCCAGAGACACAGCAGACTCTTGGTTCAATGCAAGGCAGTGTGATCCCCTAATTGCTCAGCTCCTTGGTGTGGGGTATTCACAGAGATAGTCCAGGCAGCCTAGCAGAAAATTGGCATTTCAGCCAGATAGAATTAAGTAGGCAGAGCCCTGAGGGGGGCCCTGATCATTGGTTGTCCCACACCCTCACACCAACGGAGCAACCATACAAGGCCTGGGCAGAAGAAGAGCCCTCCCCCCCCAACAATGCACCCACAGGTGCAGGGTGCTGGGCTGTGTTTGTGCACTAGGATGAGTGGGTACTCTGCTGTCTGAATGGGCACCTCTGCTCTGTGCTCCTCTGAGCAAGCCTGTGCTGTCTTGTCGTTTATTTTTAATGCAGGCTTTCCAACAGGGAACACACACCACTCAAAGCTTTGATTGCAAGATATAAACAGGCCTGCAGCTGAAATGAGCCCTGTTCCCCAGCCAGATCCCACACCACCACTTCCCTTCCCCAAGGACAAGCACTTCCATGTTTCGCATAGGACCTTGCAGAGGTGTTGTATGGCAAAATTAGTCCTCGTTGAAAGCAGTAAACAACTATTGCCAGCTTTTATCAAAAAGAGCTGGAAGAAGGGAGTGGGGAGGATTATTAGGCCCCACCTGAGATCTCCAGGCTTACCTGTGCCAGCTGGATGAAAAGGGCACAGTCCTCATGGCCTCAGGCCGACAGTAAGCCCCACTGCAGTACTGCTTTGGGGTCTCCATGCTCTGCAAGTAAGCCCTCACCCTGTAACTGAGAGAGGAACATCCCCATGTTCCTGAAAACAACCCTCTCCATGCTCTGTAAGTAACCCCAATAAACTCGTGGGCTCACCCAAACTGGCATGGTGCAATTATACTTGGGTCTGCCATCTGAGCCCTATCTAGAGAACAGGAGCAAAGATGTGTGTTCATGTCTCCTCAGAGGAAAGATTTCCCAGCACAGATGTGACAAGTTACATATGCCAGGCTGGAGAGTTGGCTTAGTGGTTAAGGTACTCGCCTGCTAAGCCTAAGGACACACGTTAGACTCTCCAGATCCCACTTTAGCCAGATGCACAAAGGTGAGGCAAGCGTAAGGTCGTGCATGCCCACTAGGTGGCACAGTGTCTGGAGTTCAATTGCAGTGGCTGAGGCCCTGGTATGCCACATCTTTCTGTCTCTTTCTAAAAAAAAGTAAAAAAAGAAAAATCTTAAGTTATATATGGGCTGGAGAGATGGCTTAGCAGTTACGGTGCTTTCCTGCAAAGCCAAAGGACCTCAGTTCGGTTCCCCAGTATCCACATAAGCCAGATGCACAAGGTGGCACATGCATCTGGAGTTCGTTTGCAGTGGCTGGAAGCCCTGGCATGCCCATTCTCTCTCTCTCTCTCTCTCAAATAAATACATAAAAATACAATATATATTTTTAGTAGTTATACATGCCTAAAACCAAATGACCACATACTGTAAGCAGGAGACTATGGCTGGGTTTGTTTTGTTTCTCTGTTTCCTGCGGCTGGAGACTCCCTCAGAGCATATCTAGAATCCCTCTTTCCCTGAAAGAGTGTGCTGGGTTTCATAACCAATCCCCTCTTGTTGGACATTGGAGATGCTTTTAAACTCATGTCACAAAAAAACATTGTGATCTCAATCTTTATATATAACACATACTGTAAGCTGCCTTTTTTTTCACTCAACAATAAATAATGCTGGTCTTCCCAGGTAAACAGCCCCGCGGTTCCTTTCCTTTTCAGAGCTGAATAGCTCACCATTGTGTTCCCCAGCAGCAGCAGATGTAACCACTCCCGTACTGGAGTCTAGATTGTCGCCAGTGTTTTGTTATCACAAGCTGCTCTACAGGGAAATTCTTTCAAGCTGAGCTTTGGCACACATCCCTAATTCTCTCCTCCGCCGTGTGCTCAGAGATTGAATTTGTAGGTCAGAGGATATGTACTTGATTTTTCTGGTGGCACATTTTAAACTCATTTGAAGTGTGTGTGTGTGTGTGTGTGTTTGTGTGTGTGCGTGTGTGTGTGTGTGTGTGTGTGCATGCGTTGCTTCTTCACTGGGCTAGAGATTCCCACAGACACTCCCAAAGCCGGTCCTGTGGAAGCCCATTCTACGTGTGCTTTCTCATCCTGTCTGCAAAGCTGCCCGGCCATGCTTTGCCCCTGCCTCATGGCTAGGAGCAGAAGGCCTTTCTCCTGTGAAGCAAAGTGTGGGAGAGGGTGCAGGCCTTACTGGGGCTCCTGAGCTGACCCACTGTCCCCATGCCCTGCACCTTGGTAGCCAGGATCAGAAAGCCATGCTAAGCGGGTTGCAGTGGTGCGTGTCTGTGGCCTCTGTCACCCAGAGGCTGTTAGGTCCCTGTGAGAACCCATCACACTAATCTCACCCCCACAGAGGAATGTTCTGTGAAAACTAGACCGGAACATTCAATGGCATCCACATCAAGAAGAATGAAGGCTGTCCCAGACAGAAGGAGATGCAGGAGACAGGCTGACCCAGCCCCGTCAGGCTAGAACCTGATGCCTTGGCTATCAAGAATATCGCTTAGAAGCTGGGTGTGGTGTCACATGCCTTTAATCCCAGTACTCCGGAGGCAGAGGTAGGAGGATCGCCATGAGTTTGAGGCCACCCTGAGACTACATAGTGAATTCCAGGTCAGCCTGGGCCAGAGTGAGACCCTACCTCAACCCCCCACCCAAAAAAAACAAGAATATCGCTTAGGTCCACTGGCCACACGTGTGCAGAGCATGATGATCAAGCTGGCATGGATTCTTGTCCTGAGGATGGCATTGGAGCTAGTGGAGGGAAAAAATCAAATGCAGGTCGTCAGGATGTTACCCTCACATGGACAAATGAACTCTCAGATGGTCTGGGCAGTAAAAGTTCTTTGTAACATTTTTGTACCATTTCTGTATAGCTGAAATTATTCCCAAATAAAAATCACCTTTGAGCCGGGCGTGGTGGTGCATGCCTTTAATCCCAGCACTCAGGAGGCAGAAGTAGGAGAATTGTCGTGAGTTCGAGGCCACCCTGAGACTCCATAGTGAATTCCAGGTCAGCCTGGGCTAGAGCAAGACTCTACCTTGGAAAAAAAAAAAAAAAAAAGGAAGGAAGCCGGGCGTGGTGGTGCACACCTTTAATCCCAGCACTTGGAAGGCAGAGGTAGGAGGCTTGCTGAGAATTTGAGGCTACCCTGAGACTATATAGAGAGTTCCAGGTCAGCCTGAACTAGCATGAGACCCTACCTCAAAAAAAAAAAAGGAAAGAAATGAAAATCATCTTTGAAAAGCCCGCCACCCTGTGTCTGCACAGGTGCCCAGTCCAGCAGCCATATCAGGGATATACAAAACTCATCAAGGTGACAAGATGAGAGACCCCAGGGCTTAGAACTGGGTCATCTCTATCATGCCTGCGGTCCAACCATTACTAGGCAAAGACCTTTGGCTTGCAGACTGTACTATAGCCAGTGACTGGGAAACACTCAGGTGTCAAAATGGGCACACACAACCAGCCATGTGGTTTGTGGTTTGTGCCTGAGGCTTGTCTATGGAGCTGCCTTTTCTTTTTTTTTTTTTTAATTTTTTTTAATGTATTTATTTGAGAGCGACAGACACAGAGAGAAAGACAGATAGAGGGAGAGAGAGAGAATGGGTGTGCCAGGGCTTCCAGCCTCTGCAAACGAACTCCAGAAGCATGAGCCCCCTTGTGCATCTGGCTAACGTGGGACCTGGGGAACCGAGCCTTGAACCGGGGTCCTTAGGCTTCACAGGCGAGCGCTTAACCAACCACTAAGCCATCTCTCCAGCCCTGGAGCTGCCTTTTCAATCACAGCAGGGGAGCACCCTTCCTTTCCCACCTCTTAGCTTAACAATGGGGACCAGGCCCAGCTGCTGAGGTCTATGGCATGTCATTCTGTTGCCATGACACACACGGGCTTTTGCAAACAAAATCAAGTTTGCAGGCTTTGCCAGAGAGCTCCCATTTTCCAACGTTCTGAGCACAGGTGCTTTCACATATAGCTGACCAACGTGGTCCCAGAGGGGGACACTGAGGTCCCAAGGTACAGTGACTCTCCTTAAGGACACTCCTCTGAACTTGCACCTGAGGGTCTGAGTGTCCCACTGCTTCCCCTACATGCTGCCTCCTCTGCACACACTGACCTTCAAGTCTTTTTTAAAATTCATTTTGGGGCTGGAGAGATGGCTTAGCGGTTAAGCGCTTGCCTGTGAAGCCTAAGGACCCTGGTTCGAGGCTCTGTTCCCCAGGTCCCACGTTAGCCAGATGCACAAGGGGGTGCACGCGTCTGGAGTTCGTTTGCAGAGGCTGGAAGCCCTGGCGCGCCCATTCTCTCTGTCTCCCTCTATCTGTCCTTCTCTCTGTGTCTGTCACTCTCAAATAAATAAATAAATTTTAAAAATATTTTTAAAAAAATAAAATGAAAGTGTGCACCACCACACCCAGGGGGGAAAAATATATTTTAAAAAAAATTCATTTTGTATTTATTTGAGAGCGACAGTCAGAGAGAGAAAGGCAGAGAGAGAGAGAGAGAGAGAGGGAGAGAGAATGGGTGTGCCAGGGCTTCCAGCCACTGCAAACGAACTCCAGACCTGTGTGTGCCCCCTTGTGCATCTGGCTAACGTGGGTCCTGAAGAGTCAAGCCTCAAACCGGGGTCCTTAGGCTTCACAGGCAAGCACTTAACCGCTAAGCCATTTCTCCAGCCCCCTTCAAGCCTTTTTAAAAAGTCATTTATTAGGCTGGGTGTGGTAGCACACGCCTTTAATCCCAGCACTTGGGAGGCAGAGGTAGGAGGATCGCCGTGAGTTCAAGACCACCCTGAGACTACAGGGTGATTGAGAGAGAAATAGAGAAAAAGAAAGAGAGAGGATGGGTGCCAGCCACTGCAAATGAACTCCAGATGCATGCACCCCTTGTGCATCTGGCTAACATGGGTCCTGGGGAATCTAACATGGGTCCTTTGGCTTTGCAGGAAAACGACTTAATCGCTAAGCCATCCCTCCAGCCCTTATTGTATTGTTTTAATTTTCTTTTTTTATGTATTTGAGAGAGCAAGAGAGAAAGAAGCAGAGAGAGAGAATGGGCGCACCAGGGCTTCCAGCCACCGCAAACAAACTCCAGATGCATACGCCACCTTGTGCATCTGGCTTACGTGGATACTGTGGAATTGAACTGATGTCCTTTGGCTTTGCAGGCAAACACCTTAACCACTAATCCATCTCTCTAGACCAATTATTGTATTTTTTGTAAGCACTCCCTCTGGTGTTCATTTTCCCGTAAATATGTAAAGTCATTGATTGAAGGATAAGGTGACTTGAGTCCGTTTAAGAAGATATTAGACTCATCCTGAGTCAAAGGATGGATTATCTTTATGCCAATAGAGCCATCTAGAGCACTCTACAAATGCCTTATGACAACTATACAATAATGGCAGCTGATTATCTCAGCACCTGAAGACGCAGCCTCAGCCTGGGCTGTTTGGAACAGCTTGTACCAGACTCTGCTGTCAAAAGGCTCCATGAACTTTAGGTAATGCTGCAACCATGGCTATCTATGGGCTATCGGGGAAGCACTTCCTTTGCAGGCCTAACAGAGGGGTTGCTGTGACTGAGGCTAAGAGACAAGGCTGTGCCTGGTCCAAACTCAAGCCTCCATGGCTGTGATTGGATCTAAAGGGGCAAGGCTGTGATTAGCCCCCACATAAACCTTCATTTTCATGTGAAGTTTGCCGTGCAAAGTGCAAACACTCCTCCTCTGGTTATATGAGCTGGCTGTCAGCTTGCTTGGCCACTGACTGGCAACAGTACTAAGGGAGTGAGGCGTGTGCCCCAGTGACGCTGCCTCCAAAGCTCAAGCTGTCCCTCTGTGTCTGTGTGGCAAGTGTTGACAAAACGGGTGCTTGTTTCTACCTGCCGAATGGGGAGGAGCAGCCACAGCCCTGAAGAGCCTCCATCAGGTGGCTGCCCCTCACCCAGGATTGCTGCTCATGGGCTCTGGCTGTCGTGCCTGTATTTGATGGCCAGTGTTAAGTAGGTGCTTCTGTTCAGGTGTTTCTTGAGATAAGGTCCCATGTAACCCAGACTGCCCTCAAACTCACTATTTATCTGAAGCTGGCTTTTAACTTCTGGTCTTCCTGCTTCCACCTCCCAAGTGTTGTGATTATAAGGCATGGGCCACTGGGCTCAGCTAAAATAAACTTTAACAAAAATGGTGGCATGCAAAAAATGGGCTATGGAGCTAAATAGAGAGTTCTCAAAGGAAGAAATATGAATGGCATGTAAGCATCTAAAAAAATGTTCTACGTCACTAGTCATCAGGGAAATGCAGATTAAAACTACATTGAGATTCCATCTCACTCCTATCGTATTGGCTACCATCATGAAAGCAAATGTTGGCGGGGATGTGGAAAAAGAGGAACCCTTCTACACTACTGGTGGGAATGCAATCTGGTCCAGCCATTGTGGAAATCAGTGTGGAAGTTCCTAAAACAGCTAAAGATTGACCTACCATATGAGCCAGCTATAGCACTCCTAGGCATATATCCGAAGGAATCATCTCATTTCCTTAGAACTACATGCTCAACCATGTTTATTGCTGCTCAATTTATAATAGCTGGGAAATGGAACCAGTCTAGATGTCCCTCAACTGATGAGTGGATAATGAAGATGTGGCACATTTATACAATGGAGTTCTACTCAGCGGTAAAGAAAAATGAAGTTAAGAAATTTGCAGAAAAATGGATGGATCTGGAAAGGATTATACTGAGTTAACCCAGGCCCAGAAAGCCAAGCACCACATGTTCCCCTCATATTTGGATCCTAGCTACAGATGATTGGACTTCTGTGTGAGAAGGAAAAAACTCAGTAGCAGAGGTCAGTAAGTTAAAAAGGAGATATAAAGGGAAGAGAAAGGAAGGGAGGAGGGTACTTAATAGGTTGGTATTGTATATATGTAAGTAGAATGATTGAGATGGGGAGGGGATATGATGGAATGGAATTTCAAAGGGGAAAGTGGGAGGTGGAGGGAGGGAATTAACATGGGATATTTTGTATAATCATAGAAAATGTTAATAAAAATTGAGAAAAAAATGGTGGGGTGGACAGTGCTGGGGAGGTGGCTCAGCTGTGCCTGGGCAGTGGGAGACATCACAGGGCTCCTGTGCCAGCCTAGACTGCCACCCTGAGACCTCCAGCTCTCTCTTCTTCATTGAAACCACAGTGGTTCCACTGGTGTCTACTCAGCTATGTATCCTCATGTCCCTATCACGCTATCCAAGCTGGACTATGAGAGAGAGAGAGAGAAGAGAGAGAATGAGCATGTCAGAACCTCTAACAAAGGAACTCCAGATGCATGCACCATTTAGTGCATCTGGCTTTATGTGGATATTGGGGAATCAAACTCAGGTCATTAGATTTTGCAGGTAAGCACCTTAAGAGCCATCTCTCCAGCCCTCAATGAAGTTCAAATGTCCTACATCCCTTCCTGCCCCACAGAACTTCTCTAGGGAGGAAGCCTTCTGGGCACAGCAGAGCCTCACTGGGGTGGGACACAGGAGCCAGCCACTCTCCAAGCCCTTGGATCCACTGAGCCTGACTGAGCAGGGCTTCCTAGATTTCTCAGGCAGGAGAACCAGCAGAGCTGCTTTTTGACTCAAGCCAGCTTGAGTCGGGTTCCTACCACTCAAATTTAGATGAACTCAGCTTAGGTGAGAGGGGAGCAAGGTGGCTGTCTGGCTCCTTGTCTCTCCAGAATTAAGCTAGTTTGGGGTACTTAGGTCCAGAAACCCACCACCTAGTTTCCCTTTATTTTAAAAGAAATTAAGAAATCGGTTGGGGAGATGGCTTAGTGGTTAAAGGTGCTTGCTTGCAAAGCCCATCAGCCCAGATTCAGTTCCTCAGTATCCATGAACAGCCAGATGTACAAACTGGTACATGTGTCTGGAGTTCATCTGCAACAGTGGGAGGCCCTGGTGTGCCCATACTTTCTCTCTCTCTCTTAAATAAATAAATAAAATAAATTTAATTTAAAAAATTAAGAAACAGAAATTTGTAAAGGAAAATGGATTTATTTAAAATTTGGTCAAATGTGTGTAGGGGGCATATTCTTCCCCATTGCAATTTAAATTTACAGAAAGCTGATCTGCAGTGGCAAAGTTGGTTTGCAGATGACCACATGACCAAGGCTGCACTAATGCACATTTCCCTAAAAGATAGGTCAACAAGTCCTTTCCTATGGGTTGAGGGAGGAGGAGAACCTGGATTCTCAGGTTACCTCTTCTGACTGTTGTAGAGACTCTTTTATTCAAGTCTGGACTGGGATTTGGGGGTTAGTGGGCTATAACATCCCCTCCCATTCCAAGCCTGGCAGAGTTCTTTTGATGCAAGTCCAGGTGGGTGAGAACACTGTCTGGCAGCTAGAGGGTGGGAGCCAAGCAAACACACTTCCTCCCATGGGGCTTCAGCAGAGGGGCACAGATGCAGAACTTTTGAGCTTGTTCAACTCGCATTTTAATTTTTTTTGTCTCCTTTTTGGTGTCAAATAATGCCATTTCAGCATTTGTCCTTGAAACCTCTCAGCCTTTCTTACTGCTGGTGAAGAGAATACTTGGCAAGATAAGAAGGAAAAAGAATGTTCCCGCTTCCCTATAGCTGTGAAAACATAGCCGCTCCCGGAATTGTGAAGCGAGCTCTGATCAAGTGGGGAATAGAATATGTTCTCTCTCTATGTATTATTTTTGTCCTCCTCGGTGTGCAGACTGATAGGAAATGTGAGGCCCGTTCTATTTTCTGTCAGATAGCAGCATCCTCCTCAGAAGGATTATATGCACAGAGGAGCCTTCGAGATGCCCAAGGCCACATCCATGTATCCAGTAATCACTGGGCACTGTGTGTGATCATTTCTTGCTCAGCTAAGAACATCTAATTTGACATCTGGTGTTCTCTGAAATCCCTCTGTCAGACCTTAAGAGAATTGTTGCCATTTGCGTGAAAGAACAGAATTAGCAAATGATAAGGTTTTCTGGGTGCCTTATTTGTACCAAGATTTCAAGGGTCTTGTCTCATTTTGAGTAGTACTAACCTGGGGTCCTTAGTCCAGAAGACCCTAGCCTCTCCCCCCACATCTGCTCGCCTTCAAATGCCCCACCCAGAACACACACACACACACACACACACACACACACACACACACACACACGAACTCCAGAAGCAGCTTGGTAATTCTGACAGGCTCAGCCTGAGTCTCCAGCTTAGAGGGAGCCCCCCTTCCTTAGAAGGGGCCTTGGGGAGGAGTTCAACACCGTTGATACTGTTAAGCTCTGTTAAATGCCACTAAGATTGTTAGTTCTGAGGTGAGCTTTCCTTAAGCCTTTACTGTCAACATGCTTGTCAAGCTTGCCAGGCAGCCTTGGGGAGGGGACTGTCATTCCGTAGTGTCCTTTGGTGGCCCAGCCACTTTGAACCTTGAGCAGAACACCTTGAGACGCCACCCAGTCACAGCTGGCTGCTGAAGGTACTGTCCCAGCCAGCACAGATTCACACAGCTTGCTGCAGCTTTGCAAGCTGCACCAGACTTGACCTCACCGGTGAACTCTGGCTGACCCAGCAGCCATTTTCACCTCCTCAGAATGGAAGCCTCGCCCCCCTTCCGCCGCCCCCCCTCACCCACCCCCCCTGCGCGCTGGGAAGGACTGTGCCATGATTGGTGCAAACTCAGTCCATCTGCATGAAGGGCTGCTATGATTGGTGCAAACACCCTACTACCAAGCTTCTTCTGGCTATATAAGCAGGCTAATGAGGCTTGTGATTTAATCTGCTGTGACCTTTCTCACAGATGTGGCAGGTGAGCTGAGCTGGGAACAGGATGAAGGATGAGAAGCAAAGGAGACAGTGTGGAGAGTCGAGGCTGACAGAAGATGGAAGACTGAAAGGAGCTACAACAAGAAACTGGCCTGGGTCTCATGTACAGAGTTAGTTCCAGGTACCTGCCAAGCCTTAAGAGCCAAGGACACAAAGAGCTAGAACACTAGCTACTGCAAGAGGCTGAAGATCCCAAAACCTGGCCCCATGGGTAATGCTCACATACCAATGGTCCAGACATCCTTGGCCCAGAGAGCTGTAACACTCCCAGGGGCGGAGGGTCCCGACACCCTGGCCCCATGGGTAATGCTCACATACCAATGGTCCAGACATCCTTGGCCCAGAGAGCTGTAACACTACTCAGGGGCAAAGGGTTCTGACAGCCTGGCCCCAAAAGCTGTAACCTTGGTTGTTATTAGGGTCCTGATGCCAGGAGTCCAGCAGCTGAAGGTCCCAATGTCTGAGACCTGCCCAGGAGCTGTAAGAACCTGCTATTATTGAGAGCGGAGGATGAATGTCACTGGCAATCAGAGCCCAGAGCACTGATCCTCTAACCTGAGCACCTAGAGCTATAAGCCTCTGGCTTAAGGCCTGGAGCCATCAGTCTCTAGTTCTGAGGCCCGGAGCTGTGAGTCTGTGGTCCAGCAGCCCAGTTCATAACAAGCCTTCGGCATTCACGGGGCCACATCTGCCAACACTAGAAACTTCTCTCCACCTACTTGCTTGTGAGTGACATTCCTGTTCCTCTCACTGATGTGGAAGATGAGAGTGTCCTGAAAGGGAAATGTGGTCTCACCAGACTGGGTAGTAGAATGGTGTTTAGGTTTTCTTCTTTAACTCACCTGCCTGGCCCATGGTGGAACTCAGCACAGGCCTATGGTGCCCAGGCAAGCACTGGTATTGTGAGGCATCAAATGAGAACTAGCCCAGAGTGGAAAGATCTGATATTCACTTACGGGGTTCATCAGGACCAGCTGAGGAAGGCATGGGGGACCTGTAAGTATTGGGGCTCAGACACCCCATATATGTCATGTTTTATGAACTTTTATTTTTTTCTTTGTTTAGCAGAAAATCAGGCTGTATGTGTGTATGAAACTTCATACTTTGGAATTCTCCTGGACAGATTTTTATCATGCAAACCCTCAGCACACCATTAATGAGGAGGATGAGGGCTAGCATGACACCAGAAAGAGAAGCAGAGCAGGAACCTTCCAGAAGGCTCCTTCTCAAGGGTGGCATGGAGGCTGTCATCCAGCACAGTCTGGGAGTCACAGGGTTGCAGAGCCTGTGGGTGGGGAGCTCACATCCCTGAATTTGGAGGAGCATCTCTGTGGGGGCAACTCTGTCTGCCACCCCTATTCAATACATTCTCTCCAGAAAGCCATCTGGCCCCAGCCAGGCGGAACTGATTTTGTGTCACAGGGGGATGGAGGGGGGAGAGAAGGGTGCGGGGTGGGTGAGGGAAGGTCGCCTAACAAGATCTGAATGCGGCGGCTCCGCACACTTCCCAGTGGGCTGCCGGATCTTGATGGCACTGGTGCAAGGCCCTGCAGACAATGAGAAATAAAATTTCCTCCACACTTTGGTGACCAGTGGGTGCTTCCAGCCACAGGGCCAATGACAGAGCTACAACTGCACATAACTTGGCATCCCCAGAAGGCTGCTTAGAAATGGTGAATGGAAGAGCCCCTGAACAGAGAAGCTGCTCTATGCAGGTCCCATATTGGATGGGGGTGGGAGGCTCCACAGATGCCCAGGAGGCGTGAGCAGCCCCATCTTACAGGTAGGAATACTGAGGCAAGAGAGTAGGAGCCCTCCCAAAGCCACTGCTGAAGTAGTAGAGCTGGGACTGGAAACCCAGTTGTCTGCGCCACGCTGAGAAGGTGTGCATTGTGGGGCTGGGGATGTGAGTTGGTGGGTCAAGGCTTGCTTTCCATGCATGAAGTTCTTGGTTCAAAGCCAAGCACCTCATAAACTGGGCATAGTGGTGCATGCTTGTGATCCTTGAACCTCAGAGGTAGAGGCAGGAGAATCAGAAGTTCAACGCCATCCTTGGCTACATATCAAATTCAAAGGTCTCCAGCCCTACCATAACTGCCTGGGCTTGCTCTGTCTCCACCTGGGCAATCCTTCAGGGGTCTTTTCTGCATCTCCCCACTGGCTGACGAGAAGCAGTAGGCTCCACTGCCCACAGACCTCTGAACCCTTCGTCATGAGGTGTTTGTTAGTAACAGCCGTGTGGTTCATGAGGAGAAGCCTAAGTGCTGGTGGGGGCAATCCCACCTGGCCACATATTATCCTCAGTTTGCCTCACTGTCAAGTGGGTACATGACTGGTGTTCAGAATGCCACTTCAACAGAAGGTTAGAAAGTGGCTGAGTTTAGCGCAGACAACCAAAACACATGAGCCTGATGTTTCTACTTGGGGCCTGGGGCTGACCCTGCCTTTCTCTGCAAAGCGCATCCATGGTTATCTGTCTTGGTGTTGGCTCCTACATCTTGTGCTGGTTTCCTTTCTGGATATCTCCTGGTGAGATGTCCCTTTGCCTGACAAGAAGTCCCTTCCCAGCTTCCTGGACAGGAAGGGCCCGTGCCTGGGAGTGGAAGCACCCAGAAGAAGTGAACTCACTTTGTCCTTCAACCTGACTGGATGGGAGTGGCCACTCTGGGAGCAGTGACTCTAGGTGTAGATTCTAGTGCCACTCAGGAGTGGACTTGACTGTATGGGTCCCAAATCTACCATCGGGTGGCTCCTGACAGGGCAGCCGCCTTTCACACCTCCCTGGGGCCCCACGGTCCCTCAGGGCAGGTGACTGAGGAGTGCAGCCCTTCACATAAAAGACTCCATTCACTCCAATCATAGCATAGGTCCCACACACAGGGTAGAAACAGCCATGACCGAGCTCAGGCCTTCAGGAGCCAGAGTGCTTTGACAACAAGCAGCTTGTTGCTGGTGTGTGGCTTCTCCTGTGGAGAGTTCAAAGTAGTCAGGTTGGCTGTGGGCTGACAGTTATCCACTAAAAACAGCCCAACACCAGGGAACAGTGTGACAACTGTCAACTGGGAAGTCAAAACACCCCAGCCCCCAGCAGCTTAGCTTATGTAAATGAGAAATAAACCTTAAAAAGAGTGTCTGGGGCTGGAGAGTTGGCTTAGCGGTTAAGGCACTTGCCTGTGAAGTCAAAGGACCCAGGTTCGATTCTCCAGTACTCACATAAGCCATATGCACAAGAACATGCATTTGGAGTTTGTTTGCAGTGGTTAGAGGCCCTGGCCTGCCCATTCTCTCTCTGTCACCTCTCTTCTCTCTCCCATTGCAAAAAATAAATAAAAATAAAATAAAAAGAATGTCTGTTGTTACCATCAGCAGTGAGTTAACTGTGTTCACTAGTGCCCCAGAGAGGTTAAGTCCCTCTCAGGGTCTCACCATGTGGAAGTTACCTTCTCATTATTGGGTCAAAACACCTGACCAGAAACAGCTTATGGGAGAAAAGGGTTCATTTTGGCTTACAGCTTATTTATTTTTGAGCATGCAGGCCCCTTTTATTATTATTATTTTTTGAGTATGGTTTACAGTTTTGTTTTTTTTTAATTTTTTTTTAATTTTTATTTATTTGAGAACGACAGACACAGAGAGAAAGACAGATAGAGGGAGAGAGAGAGAATGGGCGCGCCAGGGCTTCCAGCCTCTGCAAACGAACTCCAGACGCGTGCGCCCCCTTGTGCATCTGGCTAACGTGGGACCTGGGGAAGCGAGCCTCGAACCAGGGTCCTTAGGCTTCACAGGCAAGCGCTTAACCGCTAAGCCATCTCTCCAGCCCTGGTTTACAGTTTTGAGGGGACATTTTATCATGGGGAAAGCATAGTAGAGCAGCCAACTGGCACCACACCTCCACAGCAGCAGAAAGGAGTCCTGACACTGAGCTTGGAGCTGTGGGTTACATGACCCTAAAGCCTGCAAGGCTCTATCTCCCAAAGGCTCCACAACATTCCAAAATTATCACCAGCTGAGAACTAAGTATTCCAAACACACGAATCTATTGGGAACATTTCATCCAAACATCATGGTGTTCCCAAGATGTATAATGTCCAGTGACTGCTGGAGTGACACAGGCCAGTTCTATTGCCAAAGAAAATCTATGGCTTCTCACTCATGACGGGGCAGCCGGCAGTCTCTGCCTGAACAGAGAGGAGAGGCAGTATGTGGAGCATGCCCCCAAGAACCCCACCCACAGACCCACTGGGCTTCAGGAATTATGGCTAAATTTTTACCTTTGTTCCACTCTGTGGAGTGGTAAAGACCCAAGCTCAGGGTTTTGGGTATTTCTGCCTATCTTATGGCTCTTTCCATATCCCAGGTATTTTTTTTTTCCTGAGGAAGGATCTCACTCCGGTCCAGTGGTCCAAGCTGACCTGGAATTAACTTTGTAGTCTCAGGGCGGCCTTGAACTCATGGCGATCCTCCTACCTCTGCCTCCCAAGTGCTGGGATTAAAGGTGTGTGCCACCATGCCCACCTGTTTTTTTTTTTAATTTAGCTTTTATTTATTTGAGAGAATCACCAAATCCATGTGCCAATTTGTGCATCTGGCTTACATGGGTCCTGGGGAATCGAACTTGGGTCCTTTGGCTTTGCAGGCAAGTACCTTAACAGCTAAGCCATCTCTCCAGCCCTGTCCCAGGGTTTTGACCAGCGTCAGAATAATGTAGAGGGATTCTAATGTCATTTGTCATGTGCCAAACCCTGACTCCAGGACTTCAGAACTTGACTGCACTTGGAGAAGGGACATTAAACAGGTAATGGCATTAAAGTGAGGCCAGAAAGCCAATGTCTAATCCACTCTGGACTCCTATATTTGTAAGAAGAAATGTGTATGCATAGAGACCCCAGGAACAAGCAAGCCCATGGGTTAGGATGCATGGACAGCCAAAGAGACAGGCCTTAGGAGAATCCAAACAACATTTAGGATTCCCAGCCTCCGGATTGGGGAGGACTAAACGCTTGTGGTTTTAAGCACCCAGGGTGGGGCATGCTGCAAGAGCAGCCCTAGCAGACATCCACCCCCTTGTTTGGCATCATAGTCCAAGATGGATGCCAGAGATTCAGTCATCATGTCTGTGTTCCAGGGAGAAGGAGGACAAAACAGCCCCAATTAAACTGGCATGGTGGCGCACACCTTTAATCTCAGCACTTGAGAGGCCAAGGTAGGGGGGTAGCTGTGAGGTCCAGGCCTTACAAAATAAATAAAAGTTTTTTTTAAAGAAAAGAAGAAAAGCCCTTCTTGCCAGCTGAGTCAGCTCTCTTCATACCGTCTCTGCTTGATCAAGACTCTCCTATTGACTGCTGTTACCATCCACTGTCCAGAAGCAAGTCACATGAGAGACTGCAAAGGAGCCTGGGAAATGCCAACTTGGAGCACAGGGCATCAAGGTCACATCATGCTGAGGAGGAAGTCATCAACCAGTCATCCATCACCCATGCCACCAACAAGGAAGGAAGCCTTGGCCTTCCTAGTCTGGCGTGCCCATGGTCCACAGCCATAACAACAGGACAGAAGGAAGACCAGAACAATGGGCCACCACTGGTGACTCGTCATCATAGGGAGGACTCCAAAACCCACATCAGCCACACCTCTGAGTGATGCCTACTACACCCAGACGCGGCCACCAGAAGCGGCCCTGCATGAGAGGCCCGGGCAGCCTCTTCCCAAAGACAGCCTGCAAAGCGCGGGCAGAGAGAGGAGTGTGCTTGTGCAGATTAGCTCGGGGATAAGGGGGCCTCCCATGTAGTTAAACAAGATAGCCATTTTCTCTCTTTCACGTTCCAGAAGTCATCAGAAGGCAGAGTTCCACGGCCATGACAAACACCACAGTGTCAAGTTCATGGGTGCTTCTGTCTTGTTTGCTGCAGGAGAGGCTTCTGGTCCCAGAGCTCCTCTGAGTGTAGACAGCTGCTACTGCTCCAGCCATCACCAGTGCATCCCAGTGAGCAAGCCCAGCTTCCCTCGTGGATGGAAGCTATATGACCCATTTCCACCCCAGTGACCCAGGACTTGGCAGCTGGGCCCCTCCCACCCACAGAAAAGACTAGAAAATGAAGGCTTGATTCGAAGCAGCTGTGGGAGTTCTAGTACAGTGAGACAGAAGACGACCATATATGGGAGGACAGCTACTAGTCCCTCAGAAGACTAGTTAAAACTAATCAGGCTTACGTGCGCCAGAGGCTGCTCTTGCGTAAGTCACCAGAGATTTCTGTTTATTGTGGCAACATCAAGCCCATGCCCAGAGTGGCACTGCCAGCACCCACACACATAGACTCCTAGAGGGGAACCCTTCTCCTGCCTGTCTTCCCAGGTGGCCAAGACCCACCACAGAGAACGGTTGGCGGGGCGGTGGGGGGGGGAAGCTTTCAGGATAGGAAGCTAGAAAGAAAAGCTGGGGCAAAACAGAGCCATCTGGGAGGTCACCAAGACTCTTGCTCCTGCCCTGGGGGTGGGGACAAGCTCAGAGCCAGAGGGGTGAGTCGTCTACCAAAGGTTATCTTCACACTGCAAGACCTTTGTGCTTGGCTTTTGCCACATGTACATAGTACCTATTTTTTCTTGGTGTGAGTATGTGTGTGTCTATGATAGTATAGTGTATGCACCAGGCTGAAGAGGCCTGTGAAGCCTAAGGACCCCGGTTCGAGGCCCGATTCCCCAGAACCCACATAAGCCAGATGCACAAGGTAGTGCATGCATCTGGAGCTTGCGGTGGCTGGAGGCCCTGGCGTGCCCATTCTCTATCTTTCTGACTCTTTCTCTCTCTGTCACTCTCAAATAAACAAAAATAAACAACAAAAAAGAGACAGATATAGTGTATGCACCTATGTGTGCAGATGTGTGCATGCATATGGAGGCCAGAGGAGAAGGTAGGGTGTCCTCCTATATGTTTTTTTTGAGGCAGTAGTTCACTGAATGGCTGTGAACCCCAGTAATTCTCCAGTCTCTGTACCCCACAGGACTAGAGTTACAGACATGAGTGGTCACACCCTGATTTTTATGCGAGTGCCGGATATTGAACTCAGACCCTCTCAAGCTCATGTGGTGAACATTCTCACCCACTGAGCCCCCTTTAGTGCCCATTTTAAAATTATGCCTTGAGTGTAAAACGGAACAAGGCTTACCTCTATTCTGCGGCTGGCTCCTGAGCCTGGCAGCATACTCAATGTTCACCCTGATGAGCCAAGGCTGACTCTGTAACATCACAGGCCACACACAGCAGACTGCCCATGTAGACCCAGCTCTGGAATGGACTGTCCATCCCTCTCCTCCTGTCCCCAATTAGCCCTCATCCCAGTGCCCCATAAACTCCTTGTTCCTGCCTAGAAGGCTCCCATGTAATCTGCAGAGCGCCAGCTATGCGCGCTCCTTGAAGAAGCCTCCAGAAATCCTAGCACCCTGCCCATCCTCTCACAACTAGTGCAGCTGACTATGCGGCTCTCACCCTGGATCCCAGGCAACCTGATATATGGCCCCCACAGTGACAAGGTCTGTTAAAGCTGATGCCCTTGGGGACCTGGCTGTGACCTCTGGGCTTAGACCATTCAGCTTGGCTATGACTTTGGTGGGCTCCTGCTCAGGGGTGGGGGAGCAGTGAGAAGTCCCCATCTGTAGCAACATGTGTCTGCAGAGCACCTGCAGTCCCCATGCTTTGTCCTGTAGGTCCCCATGGCCAGCTGCCATTGCATTCTCAATGTCCCTCCAACATCTGTCCTTTGAGCGGCACCCTGTGACCAGCACTCTTTCAGAGACTCAGAATGAGAGTTGCCAGCCTCACAAGCCTAAAGCTTACAGATGGGCCTCACTGTCCCCCCTTTACAGATGACAGAACTCGAGGTGGTGTGGCTCTCAATGACCACCTACAGAGCAGACTGGGTGACCTCAGGCACTACCAAATAGAACTGTGAGCTCAGTGGGTGACCTCAGCTCCAATAGGCAACAGTTGCCAACAGGATCCCCAACCCACCTGGGAATCACATTCCTGGCTAGGAGTGTGGCCCTCCTGCTGAGAGGAACCAGCCCACACCTGCTGCTCTTTTAGTTTTTATTAAAAAATAGATCAAGAAAATATACACACTGCAGCCCAGCAGGCTGAGAAGGCTGAGGGCAGGGGCAGAAGGGCGAGGTGGCAGGGCCCCAGCAGCTGCTGATCAAAGCCAGGCTGTGGTGGCTGGGTAGGTGGAGGTCCCCAGCTGACACACAGGTGACCAAAAACAGGTAGAAGCCTCAGGGAATTAGGCATACCTACTGGGGGCTGCAGCCTGGCCATACACACGAGGTCCTGAGCAGTGCCTGGGAGCCAGTGTGTCCTCACGGGCTGAGCCGGGGCACCACTCAGGCATTGATGGCCTTCCAGCGCTCGCTGTCCGTGCTATTGATGCTGCCCGCGTGGCAGGGCATGGATGCAATGTCATCCAGGTAGGCCACCCCGGCAGAGTCAAACTGTGTGCTGGAATAGCTGGCGGCCGAGGCCCCTGTGGGTCCCGTGGCCTCCATGCCCTCACGCCGGGCCACAGCATAGGGGTGTGGCAGGTGCATGTCCGGCTCCTCGGCCTCATCCACTTGGCACTTGTAGGAGAAGAGGATTTTGGGCTCCGAACTGGGGGAAGAGAAGTAAGGAGGGAACCCACAGAGAAGTTGGGGGGAGTCCAACCTCCCTGAGGCAGAGGCTAGAGGGAAGCAAACTCTTGGTTAGGCCTCCCCAAGGTCCCCTGCAGGGACCACGCAGTGCAGCAAGACTTGCTTTGAGGCCTGTCCCTGCTCACTCCTGAGAGCTGGGGCAAGCTCCTTCACCCAGGGCTGCATCAGGCCCTCGTTGGAGACAACAGTCTATGCTGGTCTTCGCCAAGCCTGGGCCAATGCTCCCAAAGTGTCCAGCTGTGGCTCCCACTCCCCAGTCCAGTCCCTGTCCACACACACACACACACACACACACACACACACACACACACACTAGAGCCCACTGCAGAATCCCATGGTCTCTCCGGGGACTCCTGCTTCCTGCTGTCTGCTTTGCTCCCAGTGGTGTTCATGGCTACAGAATGATCTGGC
This sequence comes from Jaculus jaculus, assembly GCF_020740685.1. NCBI lineage: Eukaryota > Metazoa > Chordata > Mammalia > Rodentia > Dipodidae > Jaculus > Jaculus jaculus. Next base: position 37,666,792 of record NC_059107.1, on the reverse strand, counting down.
ACAGTAGGTAATGAATTACTGAGAGACAGCACTGCAGAACCACCTCTCTACCCTGTGGGGAGGTGCCTGTGTCTGTCTGTGCCCCACTACTGACTGGTCCAATCCAAGCAGACAGTGCCGGCGCAGTCCCGCCAGCCGCCACGCGGGGGCGCGCGGTCCCGGCGCCAAGCCCGCCACTCACCCGAAGAAGCCTCGGAGGAAGGCCACATAGATGAGTGGCGCGAAGAAGCTGAAGTACAGGAAGGTGGTGGCGTCCACACAGCTGCGGAGGGGGGGCTCATCAGTGAAGCCTGGCCTGTGGGCCCACCCTGTTGCACTGAGCCGGCCGTGGACAGGCACTCCCATCATCCCACCCCAGCAGTGGATACCCCCGCCCTTACCAGAGCCCCTCGATTATGTCTGCACACAGCAGCGCGCTCCCCAGCCCCTGTAGCAGGTTGAGCGTGGCCAGGATGCCTGCATACACGTAGAAGCTTCTCCGTGCTGCGGGGACCAGAAGGGAAGGGTTATGCTCTGCCAGCACTGGGTTCTGCCTGCCATGCCCGGACCCTTCATCTCAGTGTGTCCCATGGGCTCCACAGCTGCAGCTTTGGAAGCTGGTACCCCCCCCCCCTGCCACCCCACTCTCCAGCAGATGCTCACAGGGTAAAGACACGTGCTCCTTCAGCGGGGTCTTGGGCAGGATTACCACCAGCGAGTAGACCTGCAAAGAGACGGGTGACGGTGAGATAGGGCCAGGCCGGATTCCCCCACCTGTCCCCGGGGAGCCGTCCCAGCCTCACCAGAAAGAAGAAGCAAGAGCTGACCAGCCAGAAGTGGCGGCCCCCATGTCCATAGATGTTGAAGTCCTCGGCTGACAGGTGAGTGTCAGGGTAGAGGATCTCCAGAGTCCCCTGTGGTGGGCAGTAGGAAAGGAGGTTATACCAAGGAGGGCACTCTCAGCCTTCCCCTGCAGGGCCTAGGCCTTACAGCACCTTGGCCAGGGCCTGCCCACTTAGCTCCAGAATCCAACAAGGCCCTGGTGGAGTCGTGTTGAGGCACAGCCCCACCCTGACAGACACAGGCTAGCGGCACATCATTCTCAGGACCCGAATGGGTGCTGTATAAAGCAGTTCTCAGACTCCTGGACTCTGTATCGGGGGAGGCTGACCTTGCCTGCTCTAGTGACCTCTTGATCACAGGAATCCTGACCCTCGGCCACAAACCTGGGTGACGGAATAGGCCAGTGACAGCACTGTCGTGATGGCCAGCACCCGCTTGATGCTGGACTTGCTCTCCAGGTGACCTGCAAGACATGGGTCAGTCAGTGTCTCTTCCCAAGTGGCTACCGCAGGGTGGCTACAGGTGGGGCAGGGAGGTGAGCCCAGGTCAGAGGGTGGCCCCACAGCACACGCACCAAAGGCAAGGCCCAGGATGACCACACTCAGCTCGATGGCCAGCAGGAAGAAGCGAGTGATCTCCCACAGGATCTGGGCACAGAGTGGCACAGGGTCAACCCGGGGTGGGCTCCACCCAGACAGCCACCTCTGTATCCCTCCCACAGGCACAAGCACAGTGTCAAACTCCACCCAGTCAGTATCCTCCACACCTTGTCGGCAACCATGGCAGCGTCTGAAGCGCTGACTGTCATGGACACCACGGCCCGGGCAATGCCCACCAGGGCCACCACGAACACCTGTGTGGTGAGGAAAGGAGAAGGGTGTGGTGTTGGGACCATACTTGAAGATTGCTTTCTTTTTAAAAAAATATTTAACTTGGGCTGGAGAGATGGCTTAGCGGTTAAGCGCTTGCCTGTGAAGCCTAAGGACCCCGTTCGAGGCTCGGTTCCCCAGGTCCCACGTTAGCCAGATGCACAAGGGGGCGCACGCGTCTGGAGTTCGTTTGCAGAGGCTGGAAGCCCTGGCGCGCCCATTCTCTCTCTCTCTCCCTCTATCTGTCTTTCTCTCTGTGTCTGTCGCTCTCAAATTAAAAAAAAAAAATTAATTTTTTTATTTACTTGAGAGAAGATGAATATGGGCATGCCAGGACCTCCAGCCACTGCAAACGAACTCCAGATCATGCACCACCATGTGCATCTGGCTTATGTGGGTCCTCAGGCTTCGCAGGTAAGTGCCTTAACCACTAAGCAATCTCTCCATCCCTGAAGCTTGTTTTCATTAACACAGTTCATTCATTCCCTCTGGTGCTTAAGCCAGTACAGGTTGGGATGAGCTTCCCGTCATTAGTTGAAATAAACTTACCAGGATGTAGAAGGTGATAAAAATGGGGCTGGAGGTGACACGGATCTTGGCCCGAGCAAATGGAAGCTTCCAGAGCAGGAAGATGAAGAAGAGCACATTGGGGACGAGCAGCAGGAGGTCCCAGTATCGAACCCTGGTGGAAGGCACAGAGGCTGGCTCACTGGTGATCTATGCCCTCCCTAGTCCCCAGGCCCCCTGCAGCCCATGAAACCACAGCCCGCCCCCTGGCTGCCAGCCCCACCTGGAGGAGCCGATGTCCTCATACAGCAGTAGCAGGCAGCGGTGAGGCTGGCTGATGTTGGGTGCCAGGGGCGGCAACCACTCCAAGCTTCCGTTGGCCTTCTGCAGGCTGGCCATCCTTCCAGCAGTGGCCCTGGGGACAGAAGCCCACACATGGGGCTCTCTGGGTAGGAAGCAAGGTAAGGGCCCAGTACTTCACCTCAGCCTCTGCCTCAAAGTCCCCTGGGAGTCACCAGGGTCCTCAATAGACATAGCACTACTGGTCACTTTGCCGCACAACTTGTCCCTTCAGCCCTTAGGGGCCAGAAGAGAGATGCAAGGGGCAGAGTGGCTCAGAGCACTACCCTCAACCAGTTGCTGCTGCCCAGCCTCCTCTTGCCTCAATGCCACCCCTCAGCAGCCCCTCGACACACAATGGAGAGACAATGTGTCCGATTGGTGAGGCCGTGACAATACAGAGAGCTCCCAACAGGCCCACCCCGGGAAGGCTGGGGAACACTGCACTCTCCCCATCTTGTAGAGCCCTCCCAGACCACGTGACCTGGGGGGGACACAGGGCTGTGGAGATCCCCCAGAGGACCCTCTCTGCAGTCCTAGAAAGACAGGCACAAATGGAGAAGACACCTGGCAACACACAGCAGAGCCCCTAAGTGGAGACTCGGGGGGGGGGGGGAAGAGCATCAAAAAAGTCTGACTCCTAAACCAGGCGTGGTGGCACACGCCTTTAATCCCAGCACTCGGGAGGCAGAGGTGGGAGGATTACCGTGAGTTCAAGGCCACCCTGAGACTACATAGTGAATTCCAGGTCAGCCTGGACCACAGTGAGACTCTACCTCGAAAAAACAAAAAAAAAAATTCTGACTCCTAAGGACAGCGTCCATGCAGCCATCTGAGCAGGAAAGGCCAGATATGCAGCCTCGAGGACAAGAGAGGGGTTGATCTGGGGTCAAGGACAACTAATAGTGGCTAGAAAACCCCAGTGGACTCCTGGTCAGAGAACTCTGAGGACAAGCAGGGCTTGTTGCAAGGTGTGATCTGGGCATTGGGACTCACAGGTACCAACATTCTGGGAGTCTCCTTTTCCAGCAGAACCACACAAGGCAGCAATTCAGGAGGGGCATGCGCCCAGATGGTGCATTGTCATCCCTGGACCACTAGGTGGCAGTAAGAATGAGCCACAGGCAAAGTGAATGGCCCTCTCAAATGAGATCCAGGCTGACTCCTAGTGACGCGCACTGAACTGCAGTGGACTGGGGAGGCACACTACGCCTATGTGTTCAAACTGCCTGCCTGGGCTCCTTGAACCACAGGGAGGCTTACAAAAGCTTTACAAAGAAGGAAATGGTATGCTGACCAGCCCAGCGCAAGAGTGGCCAGCAGCTTAGCGTCTGGCTGCAATATAATAGGAGTGCCTGAGGGTTCCATTAAGGCCATCCCTGAGCACAGCAAGCTGGAGGCACAGGGCAGGGGTAGGAGACTCAGGCACATTCTCACTGCTTGCCTGGACCACGACTGGCTAGTGCCACCTCTGCTTAAAGGGAGAGGTAATTCCTAAGCACGTGGGGCAAGATTTGGGGTTCAGACCCCCTACCCTTCTCTGCAGCAGGTGGTATCTGTTAGGTTGGGACGGGCTCCCAAGATGGAGTCACCAAGGACAGCAGAGTGGTGACAGAGACATAAGGAAGTGTGCTATCTGCACTTCTCAAGAAACCACCTGGTCATTATCCCCTGCTTGCCTAACAATGCCCCAGGTCATGGTTTCCTGCCCCCTTATCTCCTAAGTTACATGGTCACTGTTCTGGGGTCACCCTAGCTATTTTAATGGTTAATGTAATGTAATGATCTCCCCTACAGGAACTTTTCTATTCAACTTAACAAATGGCTTATTTTTCCTTCCTCACCTTCCCCCAACTGGAAAAGCCCACTACCTGACAACTCAGATTGGCTGGGCCCCTCTCTTGAGAATCAGCCCTGGCAGCTCGTGCTTTTCCTGAATAAAAGCTTTCATTTTTTAGCCTCAGAGTGGTTTGCATGGCACCTTACAGCTGGTGCCATGACTCGGATAGACTTCTGGTTGCCCTCTTGGGTGGCCAGACCTCCTTTCCCCTGACCAGGCCACCGAGCTGCCATTGACCCTCTGAGGGCTTTGGACCATTGATGCCAGCTGTTACACCCACCACAATTTGGCCTAGCTCTTCTTCCCTTCTTGTCTCCTCCGCCACCTCGGGAAGTGTTCCTCTCGGGTTGGCCTGCTCTCGGGTTTAACCCCTCCTCGTGGAAGCTGTGGCAGCACACCAGGCTTTTGGGCCCCAACCCCAGGTCTTGAGAAAGACGCACTCTCGACATCTTGGGTCTCTCACTCTCTGGTCTACTGTACCCTAAGGGGCATCTTTGGTTCAATTACACCATCTTGGGACACTTCTTCCCCCTCCCTCCTCTCCCTCCACCTCCTGAGCTCTCATCTTTCACTACTAGCTGTTAACTCCATCAGGAGCACAGATGCCCACCTTGCCCACTAACAAGCTAAACAGCCGACAGTCGTGGCCTGTACAGCCTCTGCCCATATGGACAGTGCAGGCCCCATTCACTCTAATGGGCCAGGGGGTCATACTGGTGTTCTGTGTAAACCCAGCTTAAGCCCTGGCTCCCCCCCCGCCCCTTGTTTTGCTCTTTCTCTGTCTCCTTAGGAACATAACGCCTCTACAACTCTTGGACAACATCAAACCTAGTGGTCTGAACTTTCTCTGCAACTCTGCCTGGCCACAATGCAAGCTGGACAATGGGTCCAAATGGCCTGAAAATGGTACTTTTGATTTCCAAATTCTTGGTGAGATAGAAAACTTCTGCCAACATACAGGCAGATGGTCCAAAATACCCTATATTGAGGCACTTTTCACTCCATGCTCAGCTCCCTCCCTTCCCCCCCCCCCCCCCCCCGCTCTACCTGCTCTTTTCACCAGATCCTTCTAGCAACGGTCTCAGAAATGCGCTCTTCTTCAACCCCTCCCCCATACTCGTCCTCATCCTCCGCTTTAAACCCAGACGCCATAGATGACCTAACCCCAAAGCTTCATCTGTCTCCTGTTCTGCCTCCGCCGCCCCCCCACCACCAACCATCTCCCACTCCTCCTCTTCCTCTTTCCCCTCCTGCCCGTTGTACGCGTGCTCCCTCACAGGGATGGAACGTACACTTTACGTGAGGTTGCGGGCACTGAAGGAATCGTTCACGTTCATTTTGCTATGTCTGGTTTATCCCAGATTGAGAAACGTTTAGAGTCTTTCTCCACTGATCCAACTCGCTATACCAAAAACTTTCGCTACCTCACCAGGCCTATGACCTAACCTGGCATGATCTCTTTGTAGTTCTTTCCTCCACTTTCACTCTTGATGAACAAAAGCACATCTGGGTGGCCGCTCTGGCCCATGCTGAGGAGGCTCACTTACTTGATAACACTTTCCCACTGGGAATGCTTGCTGTCCCCACAGAGGAGCCTGACTGAAAATACCATGCTCCCATTAGCTGCCCTGCACAGGTGGCCCATGATAGAATGGTTCTTTGCCTCTTGGCTGGCCTCCAAAAGGCATCCCATAAGTTTGTCAACTCCGGATGCTTACCCAGAGGCCTAATGAAAATCCAGCTGAGTTTATGGGATGCCTAACTGAGACACTCACCCAGTACACTCGCCTCAACCCCACTTTCCAAGGGAATATGGTAATTTGCAGTACTCATTTCCTGTCCCAATCTACAGCTGACATTCAGGAGAAAACTTAAATGCCTGGAAAAGGGCCCTCAAACCCCTCAGGGAGATCTGCCTGACCTGGCATTTAAATTTTTTAACAACAGAGAGGACCAGAAACAGACTGAGATAGTGGCCAGAGACAGCAGTTCCAGCTCCTGGCTGTGGGCACAAGGTCTCTCCAGAGAAGACGATGGGGCCACAACGCTCACCACCAGTACCCTGCTTCAAGTGTGGCCACACCGGTCACTGGGCAAAAGCCTGCCACAACCCGTGCCCACTGCTAGGACCCTTTCCTCGCTGTGGACTTGCTGGGCACTAGAAGGTCGACTGTCCTTCTTTGCCTCAACAAGGTAGGCCAGCCCCTTTCCCCTCGGCCCTCATGAGAGCCAACTGTTGATCTTCTGGGCTTGGCGGCCAACGACAGACGATGCCCTGAGACCTTGGCCCCTACCAACACTCTCCACATCACAATGGAGGAGCCCAGGGTCACAGTCCAGCTGGCAGGAAGGCCTGTCTCATTTGTTAAGGGGGTCAGTCGGTCAGTCCTGCCATCCTACTCTAGTAAGACTTTTCCCTTGCAGATTTCTGTGTGGGTACTGATGGCCTATCCCACTCCCCACACATCACCCCCTTACCCTGTGAAGTATAGGACACTCTTCTCTCCCATTCATTTCTCGTAATACCCTCTCACGTAAATCTCTCTGACTTACCACTCACACAGTCTTCCGCCTCACACCAGCCCCTCCCTTACAAAGGATCCAAGTTTCCCCCTCCCTGTCTCTGAGGATGATCCTAGGGTGTGGGACACTTCCTCGCCAGCACTAGCCTCTCACCACACGCCTGTCCTCCTCAGACTCAAAGATCCATGTCTATGCTCTGCCGTCCTCAATACCCAATCTCACTTAAACAGCGCCAAGGACTCAAACCTATTATTTCTCGCTTGCTCCAAGCCAGCCTCCCTCGCCCCACTCACTCCCCTTGCAATACCCCAACCTTGCCTGTTACCAAACCTGACGGGACCTACTGCTTAGTCCAAGGCTTGCGCCTAGTCAATGCTGCCCTTATGCCCATTCATCCAGTAGTCCCCAACCCTCATCCTCTCCTCTCCCACATCCCCCCCACTGCTCATTTTTCAGTTCTTGAACTCAAAGATGCTCTCTTCTCCATCCCTCTCCACCTCGATTCCTACGATCTCTTCACTTTCACCTGGGAGGACCCCGATACTCATGTTGCCCCTCAACTCACCTAGACTGTCCTTTCCCAGGGTTTTAGAGACAGCCCCCACCTATTTGGTCAAGCTCTCTCCACTGACCTTTTGTCCCTGGATCTGTGGCCCAGTGCACACTTTTACAGCATGTAGATGATCTTTTGGTCTGCTCATCCTTTATCTAAACTACACACCAACAAACTTCTTAACTTTCTCCGATCTAAGGGATGTCGAGTTTCCCCCCCTAAAAGGCTCAAATTTCTCTAACCCAATTTAGGTACCTGGGCTTTCTCCTTATCCCCACCTCACAACTGACCCTAGACCACAAACAACATCTTTGCTCCCTCTCCCTGCATACCTTTAAGGAAAAATACTCTCTTTTCTTGGCTTTGCTGAGTTCCTTAAAATGTGGATTCCAAACTTTGCCCTCCTGGCAAAACCCCTTAACAAAGCTAAGGGAAACCCTGATGAACTCCTAGACCCTAAATCAGAGCCTTCTCCTGCCAGTGCGAGGCCCTCTTGGGAGTTCCAGCCCTTGTACTTCCAGACCTCCAGCAGCCCTTTCTTCTTTATTCCACAGAAAAAGGGGTATGGCATTGAGAGTTCTGGGCCACTGTACCTTATCTTTCTAAACAACTAAAAACCTCTGGGTTTGACAACCATAACCATATGCTCTTGACGCAATTGCTCTTCTGGCCCAAAAGGCAGAGAAATTCACTTTTGGGCAACAATTCACTGTCTTCTCCCCAACAGGCTTAAAGAACAAATGCTATTCTCAAAACTCACCTGTCTAAACTGACTTCTGGGCATCACCTATCCTGGCCCAGCTCCTCCTGCTTAACCTTAGCCAGAATCCGAGATACTCCTCGGGCCCCCTCCTTCCTTGGCCCTTTTGAACTCATGTATGGGCGCCCCTTCCTGTTAAACAACCTTCTCTTGACTACCAGAAACTCCTCTCCGTGGGTGCTTACCAACTTTCACATTTATCCAGAACCTTTTCCGGGAATATGCTGATCTCCTTCTTCCCCAACCACCAGAGGGCGTCACAACTCTCTCACTTAACCCTGGAGATTAAGTCTACCTTAAGCAGTCTTGCCCACAGGGTCTCAAGCCACTTTGGACTGGACCTCATCTGGTGATCCTAACCACCCCCACGGCTGCAAAGCTTCTGGACATCCCCAATTGGATCCCCCTACCATAGCTAAAAAGATTCAAGCCACCTCCATCCTACCCTACCTCATTCAGGAATAAGTACACCGCCGCTCCAACGGGTCCTCTCAAACTTAAACTCTCATGTTCCCATTCTTTTTTTTTTTAATTATTTATTTATTTATTTGAGAGCGACAGACACAGAGAGAAAGACAGGTAGAGGGAGAGAGAGAGAATGGGCGCGCCAGGGCTTCCAGACTCTGCAAACGAACTCCAGACGCGTGTGCCCCCTTGTGCATCTGGCTAACATGGGACCTGGGGAACCGAGCCTTGAACCGGGGTCCTGAGGCTTCACAGGTAAGAGCTTAACCGCTAAGCCATCTCTCCAGCCCATGTTCCCACTCTTTACCCAATCCCAGAATGCTCCTCTTGAATACACTGATGCCCCTCTGCCACCTCTCTTTTGCCCCAAGCCCTCTATCCCTCGCCTCTGAGTGCTCATTCCCTCCTTGCACCTGGCGTCTTGATGTTGTAGCTGTTGACAAGGATAATAAGCTCCTTAATGCTTCCTTCTGTCCCCTCATGGGGTGCACAGAGCCCATCTCCCGCACCTTCTCTATAACAAATGTCGCCAGTGACTGCCATGAAGCCAGCTCATTACAGGGACGTATGAGAGAAGTCTCTGCTTCGCTCAGGACCAAGTCGTAATAGCACACTACACTGGCTCTGTTGGAGGGTGCTCACTATTGATCTCCCCACTCTGTGGGTACCACAACTTTCACCCAGCTAAATCCTATAGCATCCAACCGCCACAGCTCAAATCTCAGGGGGTACTCACAACTTTTTCCATCAAAGACCCACGGGACCAAAAGTGGGCAGATGGCATGGTAGGGGTGGCAACCCAATACACTATGGGCAGGCTGGGCATGGCGGCACATGCCTTTAATCCCAGTACTTGGAAGGCAGAGGTAGGAGGATCGCTGTGAGTTCAAGGCCACCCTGGGACTACACAGTGAGTTCTAGGTCAGCTTGGGCTAGAATGAGACCCTACCTTGAAAAACAAAACAACAACAACAACAAAAATACACTATGGGCTCTTGCTGTGGTGGCCAAATAGAAATATTTCGATCCATTCAAAATGCCCTAAGACCACCCCAAAAAACCCATATCCGGACTGTTACAGACATCAAACGGGCTCATGAAAAGCTCCAGGAAGATCTGCGTGGTCTAACCTTCTCCACCAGCCCCTGGATGTCCATCCTTAATTCTTCTCTCTCCCTCCTCAATCAACTCAATCTTACCAATCACGCTGCCTGCTTCCTGTGTGCTTCCCTTGAGTGGCCCCTCATTACTGGAGTTCCTCTGTTCAATATCACCTCTGCTTCAGACACTCCCCGCTTCTGGCTTCCTCTCTCCAAGCTCCCTATCCCACTCTCTCTTCCAAACCGCCTTGATTGCTGGCATGAGGACATCTCTCAATGCTGGTCAGGAGCTTTCAGGAATAACTCTATTGTTAAAAAACCACACCTTACCTACGGGAATTTATGTTTGGTGTGATCCCATGCTGTATACTTGCATCTCTCTGAGAACATACTCGGGCCCTTGCACCCCAGTCACTTTGGAACCTAGCCCCACCATGTATACAGAGGAAGAGCTGGCAGTCCTTCTTCCTAAGTGGGCTCATCATTACAAAAGAGCTGTCCACCTGCCTGTGATGATAGGGTTAAGCCTGGCAGCCTCTATAGCTGCCACGGGACTGGCTACAGGAAGCCCAAGCCATAGCCTCATCTCCTATGAAAGGCTTCCTATAGAATTGAGCGTTGCAGTCCAGAGGCCCACTGAGGCCCTACAACTGCTACAGGAACAACTTAGCTCTCTGGCCTCAGTTGTGCTACAGAACCACCGAGCCCTAGGCCTCTTGACAGCTGACAAAGGAGGGACCTGGCTTTTTCTGAATGAGGAATACTGTTACCATGTTGACCAATCAGGCAAGGTAAAGGTCAAAATTAAAAAACTAAAAAACCTGGCAGACCAGCTTCAGGTACAAACACCAAGTCCCTCTGGGTCATGGAACATCTTTGGGACAGTCTGGCCCTAGCTCTTGCCACTCCTGGGGCCTATAACTGGACTATTCTTGCTATTTCTCCTGGCCCCCTGCCTTCTGAGATGCATCCAAAATCAAGTGGACCAATTCACCCACCAAAAATTCAACCAACTTTTACTGACCTGTCCCTCCTCTATCTCCTATCAGCCTCTAGCCACCGTGGAACCATCTCCTCAACACCTGCCCTGAAAGGATACCATCGACTGCATTATCCAGCCTCTCCCATAAGAACTCATTGCCCCCTATGGTGAAGCATGAAGCATGAAGACACTACAGAAGAGAGACCGCTGTCCCTTATCATTAACAAAAGGCTGGAATGTTAGGTCGGGATGGGCTCCCAAGATGGAGTCACCATGGACAGCAGAGGTGACAGAGGCATAGGAAAGTGGGTTATCCACATTCTCAAAGAAACCACCCAGTCATTATCCCCTTTTTGCCTAACAATGCCCCAGGTCATGGTTTCCTGCCCCCTTATCTCCTAAGTTACATGGTCACTGTTCTGGGGTTATACTAGCTATTTTAATGGTTAATATAATGTAATGATCTCCCCTAAAGGAACTTTTCTATTCAACTTAACAAATGGTTTCTTTTTCCTTCCTCACCTTTCACCAACTGAAAAAACCCTATAAAGCCCACTACCTAAAAACTCAGGTAGACTGTGCCCCTTTCTTGTGAGTCAGCCCTGGGAGCTCGTGCTCTTCCCAAATAAAAGCTTTCATTATTGCCTCAGAGTGGTTTGCGTGATCTTGGTCACTCCCAAACCTTACAGTAACCATATCTCCAGCTGGCTGACAGGAAAGGGTCAGGAGGGAAGTACGTGCCTGACACCTACTAGACCCTCCAAAAGAATATGACTTCCTCCTGGTTCCTACCAGTGGGAGAGGAGGATAGGGACCACCCTTCACTTAAGCAAGCAGTCTTTTATCTGATGGGCATATGGGGTGCACCAGGAACAGGGGAGGTGAGCAGAAATAGCTCCCCAGCATACAAAACACTTCTGCTAAAGGTAATGCTGAGAAGCAATCAGAATGGGACAAAATGATGGGAATGCAAAACAGACAGGGGAGTGCCCAACATCCACCAAGGGTTTCCCCTGGCTTTTCCCAGCTTCCTTTGCAGCAGGGAATAGCTGTGTGGCAGAGCTGTACACAACTGGACACCAAATGAGTGAGGCTTGTGCCCTTCATCCTTCCCGCTGGCTAGGATACGGACTTGATGGTGGGAGCAAAAGTGGCCACCTCAGCCCATAGACAGAAAGCATGGGTTGAGGACAAAGCAAGAACAATGCTGTCTGGATTCCTCCACACATGTCCTGGGCTGCTTCCCTCTGGAATGTCTTCTATCTTATTATCTTGGCCTTGCTTGACCTTAAGTCCAAATAACATAAAGGAGATGGGGGATGCTTTGGTATGGTAGTAGATAAAGTGACATTTGAACCAAGAAGATGGCCTTGGAAAAGTCTGAGTAAAAGAGCATTCCAAAGGCAAAAAGAACAGGCCAAGGCAGCTGTAAAGACCAGAAAGGTTAGTGGGCTCACAATGTAACTTCATTGACAATAATGAGAAGGGTCTTCCTTTCAAAAGGCGACAGGGTCCTATCTCACATGGATGGGGCCACTGAGTTGCTGTGGGGAATGACTAAAGTGAGCAGCACCTGCGATGGCCCAGTCCAGGACAGACCAGTGAGTGGAGGGCCAGTAATAGAGCCCCACTTTCCTGAGAGACCTCGGCTGGTTCCCCTGCTCTATCCACAGGTTGAGGTATGGGAACTCTGCCCACCAAAGCCCCAGGAAACACGTACACTTAAACCTAGCACTTTGGAATGTGCTAGCACCTTGGCCAAAGAGAACCTGCTCCAGACCCTATTTCTCACTCAGGAAGCAGGGACTTCCTGCTGAGATCAGTAAATCAGGTGTAACCTTGGTAACCCAGGGCTGGGTCAGTGGAGAGAAGCCCAGAGGGGAAGCAGGATCATGAGGCTGATGTAGATAGAGCCTATGAGTTATATGGGAGCTTAACCCCCAACACTAGCTTGAACTTCCCACTTATAATCGCCAATTCTCTTGGCTGCCCAACCCAGTTTGAGTCTGGTCTCTTGAATTTCCAAAATTAAGAGCATTGTATTGTTTAAAACTTAAACTTTGCAGTACTGGAACTCAAACCCAGATTCTCACACATGCCAGGCAAGCTCTCTGCCAATGGATACATCTCTAACCTTCATTTAACTTTCCATTTTTCTACTTTGAGACAGAATCATCCTAAGTTGCCCAGGCTGGCCTTGAACTCTCTCTGTAGCACAAACTGGCCTTGAACCTGTGATACTCCTGCCTCAGCCTCCCAAGCAGCTAGGATGACAGATACGTGTCACCAGATTACAGAGTTGTCAGGCTGATCCTGCCTCCTGTGTGATCCTCAGTGAGTCACTTCTCTGAGTGTCAAAGGGACAGTCACACCTACCTAGCAAGATTGCTCTGACAGCCAAATGAAGTCAAGTGGGCAAGTACGTGGACAATGGCTGCCTTTCATTTCGGGGAAGGGACGGGTGGTGGGGGAGAGGCAGTGCTGCTGATAGGCCCAGGGCTCCTTTCAAAGTCCCCGTAGTTGTACAGGGAAGGAGGACAGGAGGTGTTGGCTGCCCCTCTGTGTCATTCTGCTCTAATAACTAGGAGCAGTGGGGAACTAGCCTGGGAGGCCACTGCTCAGAGCTCCGAGGTACAGCCACCTGCCAGCCCACAGGACAGCATGTTTACCCAATAGTAGGCCAGTCCTGCACCCAGCAGGAGCTAGAAGTATGCAGTCCCAGACCTCAGCCTGTGTGAACACTGCTGAGTAGGCAGGGCCCCAGCAACCACCCTGGTATGCAGCATCTTGGACTGCCTCAGTGAGCACCCAGCAATGTCAGTCACACTGGGCTTGCTGTTGAGTCTTGTTCCTGAAACAACTCAGATGGTGAGTTAACAACAAACACCAATGCACACTTCTGGTGTGCAGGCTCAGCAGCCTGGGCTTCACACCTTAGTAACGCACTCACTGGAGGATCCAGCCAGCTTCTAAGACAGAGGCCACCACAAGGCAGGAAGGACAGGAGCAGGAAGAGGCCCTGTCCTTCTCAGTCCTAACCTCCCCCAGACATGTGACCCAGAGGACCTATGATCTCCACCGCCTACCCTGGCCAACTGCTTCATCCTAGCTGGAGCTCCTGGCCTTGGGGACAGACACCTACACAGTGACAGAAGTACGAGAGGCTGGCTGGCCAGGAAAAAGAGGAAGGAGGGGAGTCTGCGGAAGCCATGAGGAAGGGCTGTGACATCCAGAAGGAGTCCACAAACAGAGTGCCCTTGGGGACCATGTACCTCCTGGGACTAGGGAAACTGGGTCAAGTTTTCTTCCACTTGGGAACCTACAAGGACAGTCTGACCTCAAAGCATTCCAGAGGCCTTCTGAGGCCAGCCTGCACCGTCCCTGCCCTGCACTGGCCTGTCCTGCCCTGCTGGATGGGACAGCTCCAGCACAGGCCTCCTTCCCTATCCTTGGCCTCAGCATTTTGTGCATAGCACAAAGTTCCCTTAAGCTCCAATATGGGGACTTCCCCCCTCTGCAGGAGAGAGGTGCTGTAAGGCTGTCCCGAACGCTGCTTTTCTCCTCTCACAGACTTCCAAACCCTACTGCCAGAACAGCATGATATCCCTAGAAAACAGAAGCCAAGTTGTTTACCTCTCTCCATATTTGTCAGCCTTAGGGATCAGGAACGACATTGTTCTAGAGTGGACACTACACCTTGCCTCCTGCTCTGGGGCCATCCGGCCCCTCTTCATATTCTACCTTATCTCTTATCTACTCTGGGGCCTTTGTGCTTACTTATCTACCCCCAGTATGGTCTTGGCTCTGTAGTCACCGCCTCCAAGAAGTCTTCCTTTAATGTCTCTCCCCACTGACGGATTTTGTTGGGTTTTGTTTTGAGATAGCTGACACTTTGGACTTCTGCTCTTCCTCCCAAAGTGCTAGGATTACAGACAAGGGCTCGACCTCACCCTCACCGAGCCCACCTGTGTGTTCTTTAAGGCTCTCTGCCTCCATCTGAAATGCACGTGTTTACAAATGTACTGTCTACCCCAGGACCTTGGAACTCGCTCATGATCCTGACCCAACCCCCTGGAACAGAGCAGGCACAAAGTCAGCTCTCAACAAAATGCTGCCTTGAACAAGTAAATTTCCAGCCGGACTGGGGAGTGGGAGAAGGCTCTGGAGACACGCAGCTCACAGTCCCCAGCCTACTGCAGAGCTAGGAGAAGTTTTCCTTCCTTCCTTCCACACCCAGGGGAAGCAGCCCAGAGCCTTGGCCGTCCCCAGGGGCTGTAGCCTTTTTCAGCTCAGGCGGCATCCGGAGCCGTCCTGGTCGGGTGCCCAGGTTACCCCGAGAGTCCTCCTTCCCGAGGCTGCGCCGGGAGTGACTCGGGACCCGAAGGGGCACAGCGGGCCCTGTCCAGGGGAAGGAGCGGAGACGAGGATGGGTCGCCCTTACCTGAGAGCCCGGCAGCGCTCAGGCCCATCCGCCGCCTGTCCCTAGCCTCAGGTCTGCAACAGCGGCCGGGGAACGTCGCGCAAGAGCCGCGGCGGCCGGCTCCCCCCAAGTGAGGAGATGGGGTGGCGAGACGTCGTCGGCACGCGTGGCCTGATGATCCCCGTGGGCCCTTCCCAGCTACGACGATCCGTAAGCGCCAGAGTCGATGTTTTTACGTCCTGCTAAATCTGCGAAAACAGCCACGGTCCCTGTTGGTGGAGCTTAGGCCCATCCTTCACCCTCCCAGCAACCTATAAGAAATAGACTCCGCCCACAAACGCGGATAAGACCAATCAGATTCCACAGGGGGCGGGGTTGACTGCTGACCTCTTAAAGTAGTCGCGCAGAGGCCGGGTGGAGACCAGAAGCCGCTTTTGGAAGGCTAATGCAGGGTAGCTCACCTGAAAGGCCAGCCAGGACCTCGCGTTCGCCTTTTGGTTGTCAACCCTGGTCCACCCACCAGGTCGCAGCGGCCAGCTGGCGCTCCACCTCCCGGCGGGCGGAGCCTCGGGCGCCCCGCCGCCTTGACCTCTGGTCACCTGTGCTGGGAAGGTTGGGTAAAGAAGCCCTCCCTCCGGACGCCCCGCGGATGTCCGTCTCCAAGCCAGCGTTTATGGGGCGTCGCCAGGGCCCTGCTGCTCATCCCCGCGGCTCTACCAGGCCAGGTGCCCCCAGCAGCATTTTGTACAGAGGAACGTGACGCTTACAGGGTTAAAGGAAGTGGCAGCTCTTGAACTGCGCCACCACAGGTCTAAATCTTGGAGGCTTCAGCTGCTGCCCCCGAAATGCTTTCTCTGACTGCCAGTCTCTCCCTGGTGCCAGTGCTGTGTGCCAACCCCAGGACAGTTCCAAGGCCTGGTCAGCACTTCCCAGCCATCCTCCTGCCCACCAGAACCCCCCGCATCTCCCCCCCCCCCCGCCGGATTTCATTTCCTCGGATATTCAAGCTTTTATCTGCTCCTGGGTCTCTGTATGTGTCCCTGGTTTGACTCCTTGTCATAGCCGCGCCTCTCTAGCCCTATCCTGTTCAGCCTCTGTCAGTCTCACAAGGGATGGTATTCACACGCCCACCCCTCCTTAGGCAACTGTATGTAGGATGACACTGTGACCACGACCTAAGAGCACACTTGAAAGGTGACTCAGTGCTTGGCTTAAGGTGCAGACATCTGCTTATTACAGTCACTCCAGGACAGCACAGTGGGACTGGCAGGAGCCTGGGCTGCCTTGTGATCAGGAGCAGTCAGGTGGACACATCAATTTGGGTCTTATCCAGAGAGGCACCTGCCTGTGGGTCATCGGTGACCATAGCTGTGGTGGTCTAGGAGAATCACCGAGCTCCTCAACTTCCTGCCTAGGGACCACACACATGCCTGATGCATAATGACAAAAACAAGTCTCCAGCCCTTGCTTGGCACCCAGTATGCTGCTGTGACCCGCATAATTCTGGGTGACACATGGCTTCCAGCTTTGAGGGAGGCCTCCAGCAGGAAAGGGCTGTCTCCAAGGCCAAAGGACCCACAGACCCGTGATGCTTCAGGCATGTGCAGTGAGGAAAATGCTGCGGGAACTTGACGGCCAGCCTGGTGGGAAAGCCACAACTTGACCCTGGGAGTGGGGGTGGGGGGTGGGTTTACAATGAGACCAGAGCATCTACAGCCAGGCCCTGTTCAAAATATGCAGTTCTACCAGGCTGCTGGGCCCTGGCAGAGATGACTAGGTCATGGCCCACAACCATGAGGCCAGAAGGACCCCCAAATGAGCTGAGTTCTACCAGGTGCACTCATAAACCATAGTGGCTTATGAAGAAAACAGTTACCACAACCTGGAGGGTAAGGAGAGGGACCATCCAGCCATGCTGAAAACAATCCTCAACCACAGCCCGGACTCCACTCAGAGTCCCAGGTGTAACGAACCAGTGATTTCTGAATATCTACACTCAAACCTCCCTCAATCTTGTCCCCTCAGTTCAACTGTCTTCCCGTGGTTTCCTACTACACAGGCCATGCTACCATCCACCTAGCTAAGTCACATCCTGGGTCTCTTATACTAACTATCCTTCATCTATGAGGCCCGCATACCCCTCCTCTGCCTCCTCCTAACTTTCAGCCTTCCTTCACTGTGCCCTACCCTGGGTGCTACACAGACTTGTTTGTGTCCAAAGTGCATGTGCAAAGGGGCACAGAGCCCATCCTGCCCTGTCACTCAGCTGTGACTGGAGGGTCCTACCCTGCCCTGTCACTCAACTGTGACTGAAGGAATAAACCACGACAGTCCCCATTTGCTGCCTCTAGCCTTTTCCAGCCCAGTTCCAGTGCCAACAGCCAGACCATAACATAAAGCTCACTCTGGTTCACCCTGCTCTAAACCCTCAGGTGGCCCTGGTCCAAAAAGCGCCCCAATTCCTAGAGTTGCAGAAATTCTCTGGAAAGATCACTCTAATGCAGTATGAGGGAAAGTAGAGGAGTTTATTTACCCGGGGGGGGGGGGCCTAAGAGCTTGAGACAGCTCTGCAAAGATGCTCTGGCCCCGAGCTGAGATTTTATTTCCATTTTTCCAGGTCTGTGATGTGAGTGCTCCCTCCTTCAGCCTCTCTCCCTTGCTGGGCACCACAAGCTGTGAGCCAAGGAGTGCTCCCCGTGCTCTGAGCTGCACACACTGCGTTCTTCCTGTATGGATCTCCCTCCCTGCCACTCTCCTACCGGGCCTACGATGACTCCAGACCAGGACATCATCAGGTGAGACCTACAAAGCCTGGGTGCTTGAAGGAGTGGTTCTGGGAGTTTCTGGAGAAGTTGAAACTGAAATTACCAAGGAAGGAAGGAACCCTCAGAAAACAAGGTCTCGGTTGCTTGCACATGCTTGGCCGTCTCATACAAGGCCGCACAGCCAGGATGCCCTCAAAGTCACCAGCTGCCATATCTTCCGGGTACAGCCCTGCGAACATCAGAGGTAAGGCCCGGGCCTTGGCGGTGTGGGCGGAGCCCTCGGGAGCAGGGGGTGGGTGGGCACCCATGCTATGCGGGCGGGGCCAAGGCCCCCTGGCCCATCCTCCGCCCGCCAGCCCCACCCAGAAGGACGCCAACGTCATGACGTCTCGCTCCTCCGTGCACTTCCCGGGCTCGGGCCAGTCACGTGATCAGCGTTTTCGCGCGAAAACTTTCCTGGTGACCCGCGCGGCGGAAAGAAGAGCGCGGCGATGGCGGTGAGGCGCGGGCCGGGGCCGGGGCCGGGGCCGGGGTCGGGCGTGCAGCGGGCCGGGTATCCCCGCGTGCGGCGCCTTGTGCCTCCCGCTTTCCCCTCGGCCAGGCGCGGCGCTCCCTACTCTTTTGGGGGGATGAGGACGCAAGGGATGTAACCATCCCAGGGCCACCGAGTTACGCAGCCCTTGGTGATTTTTGAGGCAAGGTCTCTGCAAGTTGCCCGTGCTGTCCTTGAACTTGCAAACCTCCTGCCTCAGCCTCCGCCAGGAGCGATTACAAGTGCTGCGCCACCACGCCCGGCCTCGCTGCACTTTTGTGTCATCTCTGCCGGGTGAAGGGTCTGGTCTGCCCCGACCACCCGTCAGTTCCAGAGAGCTTGTGCTTTGGGGTCTTTCATTCCCCACTTCCTCCTGAGGGCTCAGGTGGGTGGCGTGTCCACTTAAGGAAAGAAAGTACACAGGTAAAGAACCCACATTCCTCACTTGAGGGTAAGTAGAAAATTAACAAGAAAGGACATAGTCTCTGACCACCCCCCCCCCCCAGGAAGTCTAAGGGTGGATGTGAGCAGATGTCTTGACTGTTGCATTAAAAAGTGTTGGTCCAGCCCAGAGCCTTGCAGACAGAGACTCGCAGGTGGGACGTATGAGTGGCTGAACAGCTCCATGTGTTTGGGGATAGTCCCTGGTAGACAGGTGACTGTCAGCTAGCATGGACACCCATGTGGTAACCAAGAGATTCAATTAGCCCTCACCCTTCCCAGTGTTTGACAGCATTCCTCCCTTGTAGGAATCCTCAGAGTCCTTCTCAGTGGCATCGAGTCCAGCCCCGCGCCGCGGAGCCAATGATCCCCTCACCTCCAGCCCTGGGCGCAGCTCCAGGCGCACCGATGCGCTGACCTCCAGCCCTGGCCGAGACCTTCCCCCCTTCGAGGATGAGTCTGAGGGGCTGCTGGGCACAGAGGGGCCCATGGAGGAAGAAGAGGATGGAGAAGAGCTCATCGGTGATGGCATGGAGAGGTGTGTTCATTCGGGGCCTGTTTCCCACCTATCTGGTGGCTTGGCCTTGGGGGTTGGGGTGCCTGTGAGCCTGGTGGCCTTACCTTTGAATGCAGCTCAGTCCAGGTCTGGGGAGACATCTTCACCTGTCACAGCAAAGATCCTTCTAACTTGCTATATACAGTGAAGAAAGACTTAAATTCTCACCCAAGCCCTAACTCACGAGCAAGATGCTGTGGGGTCTAATGTGAAGGCCACAACAGGTGGTGCCAACTCCGACGGGAAGCAGACCTTAGAGCTCTGTTTCTCTGTGACTTCTTAAAGACACATTGTGTGGTGCGGCCACATCTGATGAATGACATTTAGCTTCGGTTTTGCCCAGGCTCTGGGTCAGAAGTGTTCAGATTTATTAACAGACTATGCTGTGTGAAGTGAAGGAAGCAGATGAGCGAGTTCTGTGATCTGTAAACAGAGTTTTAAGTCCCTCTTTCCTGTCTACCCACGTTGGCAGCTGGGATATGGTAGGTGCTGGATGCTATGACTACATAAGTGTCTGGGAGCCTCATGGGGACCCTGCTTTCATGCCTTGACAGACTCAGTATGTGTGAGGTCATCTCTTGGGCCCATGGGCTTAAGCCATCAGAGACCTCCAGGGCACTGTGCCACACAGGTTTTTGTGTTACACACTGCCAGTCCACTTGATGAGGCTCTGTGTGCACCTACCCATGGGAATGAGTAGGAGTCTGCGCACATACACCTGGGCGTAGTGCCTTGTCCCTCTTCTGGCCTGTGTGCCTGTCTTTGTCACCTTCCTCTCTGTTTTGACCTTTCTGATTTGGTTTTTCAAGGTAGGGTCTCACTCTAGCCCAGGCTGAACTGGAATTCACTACGTAGTCTCAGGGTGGCCTTGAACTCACGGTGATCCTCCTACTTCTGCCTCCCAGGTGCTGGGATTAAAGGCATGTGCCACCATGCTCTGCTATCTTTCCCTTTAAAGTGATGCTTTTAGCAGGGTCCCCTGGATAGATATGCCTAAGGGCTGCTACTTGCCCAGTTATATTTTTTTGTGTGGTGAGGGTTAAAGCTATATTGAATTGTGATATTTATATTATGAATTTGTCTTTGTAAGAGGACACTTCAGTGAAAATTCAGTGCAAGCTTTCTGAGTTGTGAAACCAGCACCAACCCATTGTTAGAACATCTCCATCACTCCACTGAGATCTCTCCTCCAGTTAGGCCCAGCTCCACCATAGGCACAGTGATCTACCCTCTGTCACTTCAGCTCCTCCAGTGTAGGTGTAAACATCTATTTGTCCTTTTGTGGATTGGTAATTCACTTAGCAGCACCGTGATTTCAGATTTTTTCCTGCTGTAGCATACATTAGTACCTCTCTCTTTATGGCCGGCTAATATTCCCTGGTATAAATCTACCACATTTTATTTGTCAGTTCTACCAGCTTTAAGGTGGACATGTTTTCAGTTCTGTCAGGTTTCACCTTTTGGGAAACTGCCAGATTGTGTTAAAAAGCAGCTGCAGCATTTGTATTCCTACTCGCCTTTTCCAGCTTCTGTGTGTACCTGCATTGCTGGCTGCCTTAGGTTGCGCTCCTGCTGGTGGGGGAGATGGCTGTGTTTCCCTGGTAGCTAGTGATGAGAGAGTCCTCTCAAGAGCTTGAGACATTTCTGTGTTTTCTTCAGATCCTTTGTTCCATCTTTTTTTTTTTTTTTTTTTTTTTTGAGACAAGCCCAGTAGACTGGCCTCTTATTTTTATGTGTGTGAGAGAGAACTGCCACACCAGGGCCTCAGCCACTTCAATTGAACTCCAGATGTGTGTACCCCCTTGTACGTACATGTGACCTTGCATGTTGTGTCACTTTGTGAGCCTGGCTTATGTGGGATCTGGAGAGTCAAACATGAATTCTTAGATTTGCAAGCAAGTGCTTTAACCACTAAGCTATCTCTCCAGCCCATTTCCATGTTTTTTTTCTTTTTTCTTTTCCCTTGAGGTGGGATCTTGCTTTATCCTAGGCTGACCTGGAATTCACTATGTAGTCTCAGGGTGGCCTCGAATTCATATCAGTCCTCCTACCTCTGCCTCCCAAGTGCTGGAATTAAAGGCATATGCCACCGTGCTTGGCTGTTCCATATATATATATATATATATATATATATATATATATATATATATTTTTTTAAGGATTTTTTAAAAATTATTTATTTATTTATTTGAGAGCGACAGACACAGAGAGAAAGACAGATAGAGGGAGAGAGAGAGAATGGGCGCGCCAGGGCTTCCAGCCACTGCAAACAAACTCCAGACGCGTGCGCCCCCTTGTGCATCTGGCTAACGTGGGACCTGGGGAACCGAGCCTTGAACCAGGGTCCTTAGGCTTCAGAGGCAAGTGCTTAACCGCTAAACCATCTCTCCAGCCCAATATATATATGTGTGTATATATACATATATATATATATATATATTTTATTTTATTTTATTTTTTTTTTTTTTTTGAGAGCAACAGACAGAAAGAGGCAGAGAGAATGAGCACACCAGGGCCTCCAGCCACTGTAAATGAACTCCAGGTGCATGCGCCCCCTTGTGCATCTGGCTAACGTGGGTCCTGGGGGATCAAGCCTCGAACTGGGGTCCTTAGGCTTCACAAGCAAGCGCTTAACTGCTAAGCCATCTCTCCAGCCCAACTGTTCCATTTTTAATTGAGTTACTTGACTATATTACCGAGTTGTAAGGTTTTTATCCTGGGTCGGATATGTGATTTGTAGATATTGTTTCCTCAGTCTGTGGCTTGCCTGTTTCATTTTGTATGTGTATGCATGTTCATGTGTGTGTGGGTGCATGTGTATGTAGAGGCCAACGTTGGGTGTCCTCTGTCTCTCTACCTTAAAAAAAATTATTTGAGAGATATATATAGAGAGAGTACATGTGGACATGCCAAGGCCTCCTGCTACTGCAAACGAACTCCAGACACACGAGCCACTTCTTATATCCACTATCTTTAATATTTTTTTTTATATTTATTTGAGGGAGGGAGAGAGAGGGGTGCAGACACAGGGAAAGGTAGTATGGGTATGTCTGTGCCTCCTGTCACTGCAAATGAACTCCAGACACATGTACCACTTTGTGTATCTGGCTTTATGTGGTTACTAGGGACTCAAACCTAGGCTGCTAAGCTTTACAAGCAAGCACTTTAATTGCTGAGCCATCTCTCCAGCACTACTACAATTTTTTTTTCTTTTTTAGGTAGGTTCTTGCTCTAGCCTAGGCTGACCTGGAAAGAACTCACTGTGTATTCTCAAGGTGGCCTTGAACTCTCGGCAATCCTCTTACTTACCTTTGCCTCCCAAGTGCTGGGGTTAAAGGCGTGCGCCACCATGCCTAGCTGCTACCTTATTTATTTATTTATTTTGTTTTTTTTTTTTTACAGGTAGGGTTTTACTCTAGCTCAGGCTGTCCTGGAATTAACTGTGTAGTCTCAGGGGGCCTCGAACTCATGGCAATTCTCCTACCTCTTCCTCCCAAGTGCTGGGATTAAAGGCGTGCACCACCACGCCTGGCTGCTACCTTATTTTTTGAGACAGGGTCTCATGGAACCTGGAGCTCACTGATTGAGCTAGAATGACTGGCCAGCTTGTCCTGGTGATCTGAACTCAGTCCTCATGTTGGACAGGCAAGCGTGTTATCTACTCAGCCATCTCCACAGTCCATGTTTTTCATTTTTAAATGTCTTCTTATTTTTATGTTTTTATCTTTTTGGTTTTTTGAGGTAGGGGCTCACTCTAGCCCAGGCTAACCTGGAATTCACTATGGAGTCTCAGGGTGGTCTCGAACTCATAGCAATCCTCCTACCTCTGCCTCCCGAGTTAAATGTCTTTTTAAAAAGAAATAGTTATTTTTGTCTGTGTGTGTGCCTTTGTGTGTGTTGAGTGGGGCACATGCATACCATAACATGTAAAGCACTCAGGACAACTTTTGGGTCCGTCCTCACCTGTCCACTGCACATGATTCAGAGTTTCTTTTATTTTTGTTTGTTTTTTTGAGGTAAGGGTTTTCACTCTAGCTCAGGCTGACCCAGAATTCACTGTGTAGTCTCAGGGTGGCCTCAAACTCACAGTGATCCTCCTACCTCTGCCTCCCGAGTGCTGGGCTTAAAGGCGTGCGCCACCATGCCCAGTTTGATTCAGGGTTTCTTATTGTAGATTCTCAATCTGCTGTTCTGTGCTGTGCATTTTTTGCCTCCCATGTGTCTGTTAGCCTCAGTGTGCTGAGATTACAGAAGCACCCCCAGCGGCTTTTGGCTTTTTATGTAGGGCCTGGGCATCGAAGTCAGGTACTCGAGCGTGAGCAGCAAATGATTTATCCAGTGAGCCATATCCCAGCCCTAAATGTTGTCCTTTTTGTTGGTTTGTTTTGTTATGGACTAATTATAAAGTCACTGAGGGAATGTCCTGTGACCAAAATCCTTTGAGGGTCACACGGGCACTTCTAAGAACATGGAAGACTTCTAACCTAGACCACCTTGGGCTTTAACTTGGTTTGCCATCAGCACAGTGGACTTATTTGTTCTGAAAGTTTGTTTGCTTGTTTGTTTTTTAATGATATTTGAGTTGAAAGGGAGGGAGGGGAGCACTCCTTCTGATTGTCATTCACCCTGCAAAGGGAAGAGCTCCTGAGGGCTGTCATAAGGAGGCCATCTATGTCAAGGAGTCACTGTCTCAGGAAGCTATGTGATACCACAGGAAGAAGGGGTGGTCTGTGTTGGACTGCATTTTGACCCTCAGTTCTGCTGAGAGACCACTGACGAAAGTCACACTGCTCCTCCAGATATCAAATGACAGTGAAATAACGATGCCTGCCACCACCCCCAGTAGTGCCCCCCATTGCCACCATTCCTTGGTTCTCAGAGGTCACCTTTGTAAGGAATTATTTCCTTTCAAGTACGTGACAGATCATCATGGGGAAACAAGTGTTTGATCTTCTTAGAGCAGCTCAGAGACAGGCCAGTAGGTAGGTGCTTCAGAGAGGCTGACTGGCTTTGTGCAGAGCCTTTCTCAAGAAGTGAGGCGTTTGAAGGCTGTGTGACCAGAGATGGGGAAGGCTGGATTCTCCCTAGGCTTGTGGAGCGGGCTGTCTGAAGCCTTTCTTACCCAAAGGTTTTTATATTTCCTCTAATTCCGGTTTTCATATTGAGAGCTTGCAGCTGTATAGAGGACCCACCACACACTAATTGTGCTAAAATACTCCCAGCACAAAATATACATGCACCAGTTACAGTTCAGTGGCATCTGTTGACATCGTGGAGTTATCACTGTTCTCAATCTGAAACTCTTCCCCCCTAAAACACCAATTCCCCCATCGCTACCATAGCAGACAGCCTCAGGTTCACTGAGATGAACTTCCACACCAGGCACAGTTATGGAGGAAGGGATATTTATGGAAGCTTACAGATCCAGGGGAGGTTCCATAATGGCAGAAGAAGCTGGCCTGCCTTCACAGGACCAAGCACAGAGAGAGAAGCACAAGCCTAGAAGCCAAAAGCCACACAGCCCAGCACACTTCAGGAACTCCAGCTAGGCACACTTTGCCTATCTTTAGCTTGAAATCTCAAACCCACCACCGCACCTTAAGATCTGGCTCAGTGACACCACCTCCAGCTAGGTGGCTGCAGATGCAAACTACAAACTAATAAAACACTGATTATATTGGGGGCCATCTATTCAAACTACCACAGCTACCCACTGCTGACTTTGTGTCTGTCTCTCGCTCCTTGGTAGACCTCATATAAGTGGAATCACAGTGTGTCTGTTGGGATTCACTTCACTCTCAGCATGTGGTCAGGGTTCATCCATGCACAGCATGGGTCAGAATGTTGTTACTATTTTTTTTTTTTTAATTTTTACTTATTTGTTTATTTGAGAGAGAGAGAGAATGGGTGCGGAGCGCCAGGGCCTCCAGCCACTGCAAACAAACTCCAGACACATGCGCCCCCTTGTGCATCTGGCTAATGTGGATCCTGGGGAATCAAGCCTCGAACTGGGGTCCTTAGGCTTCACAGGCAAGCAGTTTAACTGCTAAGCCATCTCTCCAGCCCATGTTGTTACTATTTAAGGTTGAGTGCATTGCAGGGATGGAGCATGCTTGCTTTGTCCATTGACTACCCTGAGTACCTTCTCCCTTTAGAATTTTATTGTAATATTTCCCGCGCTGTTAGTTGATCACGTATTCTTTGTACTGACCGTCCTTGGGAAGAATTTTCATTTGTCCTTTGAAGTCAAAGTCTGCCTTGCACCCCTTTGACTTTTCCCATTGTATTCTCATAACTGTTGAGATCAGTTTGGTTTGCTGGTTAGTAACTTTGATTTCTGCTGGAGATATAGTTTATTGAATGTGCCCCCCCCCACACACACACACACATACGCCCACTTTTTACACTTAGGCTATCAAAAGTCTATATTCTATTCAGGTTTTCCTGGTTTCTGCCCAGTGAGTGTCCTTTGGTCTTCTGTGTGGTAGGGACACCACCTTGCATTTACTTGTGTCCTCTCGCATGGTGCCAGCAGGTGGCGCAGTGGTACATGCCTTTGCTCACCTGGCCTGAGTAAGCAAAGTTGGTCTCCCACCTATTCCACCCTGGACTCTCAGGAAGGAAATTTCTACATGCACTGTGACTATTTCCTGCTGCCCTGATGGAGTCCCCAAATGACTTACTTAAAACTTGGAGGGCCTTTTTGAGCCTTCTGTGTCTGATGAGAGGCTCCCAGCCTGGGCAGGCTGTGACTCCTGAGCTTACAGATCAGGCCCTATTCCCAGGTAGGATGCGTGGGACTCATTGTCAGTTGTGCAACTCTTTCAGAGACTACCGTGCCATCCCGGAGCTGGATGCATATGAGGCTGAAGGATTGGCCCTGGACGATGAGGATGTGGAAGAGCTGACGGCTAGTCAGAGGGAGGCTGCAGAGAGGGCCATGCGACAGCGTGATCGGGAGACTGGCCGTGGACTAGGCCGCATGCGCAGGGGTCTCCTGTATGGTAGGTTTGGTCGACAATCCAAATGGCCCTGTTGAGCCTTGGGAAGCAGGGAGGGCACCCATGGGTGTATGTGTGGAAGGTGCTGGATGAGGCTCATTCATGCAGACAGCGATGAGGAGAATGAGGAGCGGCCTGCCCGAAAGCGCCGTCAAGTAGAGCGTGCCACAGAGGACGGTGAGGATGAGGAGGACATGATTGAAAGCATCGAAAACCTGGAGGACCTCAAAGGCCACTCGGTGCGTGAGTGGGTGAGCCTGGCAGGCCCCCGGCTGGAGATCCACCACCGCTTCAAGAACTTCCTGCGCACCCATGTGGACAGCCATGGCCACAATGTGTTCAAGGAGCGCATCAGCGACATGTGCAAAGGTACATTCCTAGTGGGCTGCAGCTCAGTGACACAGCACTTGCCCAGAATACATGAAGTCCTGGGTTTGGTCTCCCATGCTGGGGGGTGAAACAGGTGGGTCCCTAGCAGCCTGCCTCCTGACATGAAGACTGTTTTGGGATACACTTTAAAATGGGCGGGTTAGGGCTGGAGAGATTAGCAGTTAAGGCATTTGTCTGCAAAGCCTATGGACCCAAGTTCAATTCCCCAGTACCCATGTAAGCCATATGCACAAGGTTACACATGCATCTGGAGTTCGTTTGCAATGTCTAGAGTCCCTGGTGTGCTCATTCTCTTTCTCCATCTGTCTCTCTCTTTCTAATAAATAAAATAAAATACTTATTTAAAAAAATGGGCGGGTTCGGGGCTGGGGGAAATGGCTCATTGGATAAACTACCTGCCACAAAAGAATGAGGAGCAGAGTTTAGATCCCAGCACCCATGTAAATGCCAAGTGGATGTGGCAGCCCACTTGTAATTCCAGGGCTTGGGAGGTGGAGGTGAGTCCCCAGGGCAAGCTGGCCTGCTGGACTAGCCAATCAGTAAGCACTGGGGTCACGTGGGAAAGTGAGAGATACTGCCTCTGTAAATACAGTATAGAGTGATTGAAGAGGCCAACCTCTGGTCTCCACGTGTGCCCACACATACATGAACACATGCACACACATATGCTGAAAATAAACTGGACAGATTCTATATGAAGTCCACATTACTACCTTGCTTTTTGAGGTGTTATGGGTAGAACCCAGGGCCTCCCATGCACTAAGCTTGGACTCTGTCATTGGGCCATACCCCAGCCCTAGACTTTGATCAGAAAGTAGCCACACTTTCCTGAATGACTAGAGCTGGCTTTAGATGGGACACACTGCTCGTGTTTCCTGCACTGTGTGTAGTTTATCCACAGTCTTTCCTCCTGGCCTGTGGTCATTTGGTTTGTGGCCTCAAGGGTGATGGTGCCTGCTGTGGGACACACACTCTTGACAGACATGGAGTTGAGTCTTGTGATAATGTCACCTGGATCTGCATCACACAGCTACATGTGGTGGGTCCTTGGGTGCCAGCCAGGCTTTCTGGGGCACTTGGGTAGGTAGGCCCTACTGGTATAGCTGTCACATGGGTCTGCCTCCGTGGTCCCCTGAGTGTCGCATTGCCCACCTGTAGAGAATCGTGAGAGCCTGGTGGTAAACTATGAGGACCTGGCAGCCCGCGAGCACGTCCTGGCCTACTTCCTGCCCGAGGCACCCGCTGAGCTGCTACAGATCTTTGATGAGGCCGCCCTGGAGGTGGTGCTGGCCATGTACCCCAAGTACGACCGCATTGCCAGCCACATCCATGTCCGAATCTCCCACCTGCCCCTGGTGGAGGAACTGCGCTCGCTGAGGTGAGCTGAGGATTGGGGGGCGTGGGTCTAGAGAGTAGGGGTGGGGACCCTCACTCCAGGTGAGGTGTTAGGTATGCAAGCCTTATGGGATGTGGCTCAGACCTCCGACGTGCCCCTGCCCCCAGGCAGCTTCACCTGAACCAGCTGATCCGCACCAGTGGGGTGGTGACCAGCTGCACTGGCGTCCTGCCGCAGCTCAGCATGGTCAAGTACAACTGCAGCAAGTGCAACTTCGTGCTGGGGCCTTTCTGCCAGTCCCAGAATCAGGAGGTGAAGCCGGGCTCATGCCCTGAGTGCCAGTCAGTTGGCCCCTTCGAGGTCAACATGGAGGAGGTGAGTGACCCCTGCCTGTGGTGCTCTCTGCGCATCGTGGGTCCCCAGTGCACAAGGCTTATCCCACCTCATGCAGAGACCCACGGGGCAGCCCTAGTGGACAGGGTGGACTAGATCAGCCCCACACATCTTCAGGAGTTTGAACCAGTATTTAAAAGCCAGACGGAGCCGGGTATGGTGGCGTACGCCTTTAATCCCATAACTTAGGAGGCAGTTAGGAGGATCGCCATGAGTTTGAGGCCACCCTGAGACTACATAGGGAGTTCCAGGTCAGCCTGAGCTAGAGTGAGACTCTACCTTGAAAAACAAAAACAAAAACAAAACAAACACAAAAAAAGCCAGACGGTTGTGTTCGAGAGCCCCTTCTGTAGCTTCTCTGAAGACTTGGGCAGACAGGACCCACTTCTTCCCTGTCTGCTGCAGAGGAGGGGACTTTTCTATCACTCACATGGACACTTGTCCCATCTGGACCCCTTCTTGATTTGCTAATGGTGCCTGCCTTGTTCATATTGCCTCTGGGGGGAAGGGCGTCCCAGGGTTATAACCACTTTGGACCTTTTGGGACCTCATGTGGGAGACGTGTGTATAACTCTGGGCCCAGAGGTATTGGTGACCCAGGTAGACCCTGCCAGTACAGCATAGTACAGGAGCTGAACTCCAGAAGGATGTTGATGTAGGGATTGTCACCCTGCCCTTGCCATCTGGCTCTTGGTTCCCAGTTAGGAAATAAGACTGGTAATGTAGCATGCTGGCAATGCTTTGATCAGAGCTGGCCATGACCTCTTTGTCCCATGCAGACCATCTATCAGAACTACCAGCGCATCCGGATCCAGGAGAGTCCCGGCAAAGTGGCGGCTGGCCGCCTGCCCCGTTCCAAAGATGCCATTCTCCTCGCTGATCTGGTGGACAGCTGCAAGCCAGGAGATGAGATAGTGAGTGGCCAGTGGTGGGGACTGGAGGGAGGCCACCAGTGAGTAGCCAGTGAGGACAGGGGAAATTGGCTTGTCAGTCCCTCTGGAATCATTAGAGGAGCTTGTCTCCTGCAGGAATGGTGGCTTGACACGTTTAGTCAGCTCTCTGTTGCTGTAACAGTACTGGGCTAATCAGCCTAAAGGAAGAGTGGTTGATTTTGGCTTACACTGTTATGTGATCACCTGACTCTTGCTGTGGGCCCGTGGCTTCATAGTATGTTGTGGGACTGCATGGCAGGGTAAGAGAGAGTGGCTGTTCACCTCATGGAGCCCAGGACAGAAATACGGGCAAGGGAGGGTCAGGACTAACACCTGTCCAAAGGCAAGACCCCAACGACCTCACTTCCTTGTGTGCCCCACCTCATTAAGGCCCACCACCTCCCCATAGTCCAGAGCTGTGGACCAGGCTTCCTGCACATAGGTCTTTGGGGATACCCCAGGAGCAAACTGCATCAGTGTGAAGCTCATGTCCTTTCAGTTGTCGAGTTGCTCGTCTTAGTGTCTGTAGCGTAGGAAGCATGGGCCAGAGATCAGTCTGACCCCACGTTGTACTCTGACCTCGTGCCCTCTCCTCGCCAGGAGCTGACAGGTATCTATCATAACAACTATGACGGCTCCCTCAACACTGCCAATGGCTTTCCGGTGTTTGCCACTGTCATCCTGGCCAACCATGTGGCCAAGAAGGACAACAAGGTAGCCGTCGGGGAGCTGACGGACGAGGACGTGAAGATGATCACCAGCCTTTCCAAGGACCAGCAGATCGGAGAGAAGGCAAGCGCGGGGTGGGACTGCGGGGCCTGGGCCCTGGTTCCCCAGGCCGGGGCTGTGGACACGCACCTCAGTGGGAGGTCCTGCACCTGCCCTATAGGGGAGGCATTAGCAGACTTCAGAGGTGGCTTGCTCTGCCGAATCCGTGTTCCTTGGAATGAGAAGAAAGCGAGCCCTGTTCAGAATGCTGTGGGGAGATTGGGTCAGCGCTCCTGCTCCTTGAGCTGTGTCTGGTGCTGCAGCAGAGTTTCTGCCTGGAGAGGTGTCCCTGGTGTCAGACTGACTGGCAGTCTGGAGGTCACTCTGCAGACACAGAGCACTCGGAAAGTGCCATTCTGAGCCGGGAATGGTGGTGCACATCTTTAATCCCAGCACTTGGGAGGCAGAGGTCGGAGGGTTGCTGTGAATTCGAGACCACCCTGAGAATACATAGTGAACTCTAGGGCAAGACCCTGCCTCAAAAAAAAAAAAAGAAAGAAAGAAAGAAAGAAGGAAGGAAGGAAGGAAAGAAAGAAAATCCTGTTATGCTGTGTGTTCAGGGCTTGTCCTCTGCTCGCTGCTCCCCTACCTTTTTTTCTGCCCTCGGCTCCCCTTCCTGATGAAGCACCTCTGCCCTCCACCCTCTGCCCCTGCGGTAGCCCTGGGCTCAGCTTCCAGGAAGCTTGCTGGGAGAGTTGCTTGTTTTCCCTCATTGCCTTTGAGGCTTATCAGGAGCCAAGGTGAGTGGGCCACTTCTGTCCCCAGTGCATGGCTGGAAGAGTCATGGAACAAAAATGAGGGTGAGGCAGAGCTGCATCTGTATCCATCATGGAACTTCCTGTCCTTGGCTGCTCTTTAGCAGACATCATTGTCCCTTGTTCCCTTGACCTCTGTGGCAACTCCAGTCTACTTGCCACTGAGTGTCCCAACACATCCGTGATCCGTTCCTCTTTGTCCCTTGAGACATCTTCTCCAGGTGGGCAGAGCAGCTGTGTCTCAACTCCCTTCTCGATATCCAGTGACTTTGAGGCCATTGTCAGCAGCTGCTGCAGGTCCGACAACCTGGCGGAGCTAATGCCACCCACGACCCAGTGGCTTCCATTTGGGTTTCTCTCAGTCCTTTCTTTTTTAATTTTATATAAATTATAATCGTTTATACTGCTTTATCCCCTCACCCCTGTTCCCATTACCTCGTGGGGCCCCCTCTGTGGGGTTAGGGTAGTCACTGTGGAGGCCTCACTCAGTCTCTATGGGGCAGCGGGAGACCATGCCTCAGGCTATTCCTGACTGCTCTGTGGTTCTTACCATCTTTTTGCCCCTCTTCTGGGTCTTGCCCTTCCTGTCTCAGAATTTTAGTGCTGAGCATGTCTGTTCTCTGTCACCCTGCCTCAAATCGTACCTGATTGCCTGGTTGGTTTTTGTTGTTTGAAGCAAACCCAATAGACCTTTTTTTTTTTTTTTTTTTTTAATGCAAGAGAGAGAGAGAGAGAGAATTGGTGGGCCAGGACCTCCAGCCATAGTAAGTGAACCTAGACGTGTATGCCGCCTTGTGTGCACGTGCGACCTTGTGCGCATCTAGATTATGTGGGATCTGAAGAGTTGAGCATGGGTCCTTAGGCTTTGCAGGCAAGTGCCTTAACTGCTAAGACATCTCTCTAGCCCATTTTTATTCTTTGAGGTAGAGAGTCTCTCTAGCCCAGACTGACCTAGAACTTATTACTATGTAGTCTCCACGTGGCCTCAAACTCAGCAATCCTTTGACCTCTGCTTCCTGAGTGCTGGGATTAAAGGTGTGCACCACTGCACCAGGCGCCTTTTTTTTTTTTTTTTGCCATATTTAGGCATTGCTGGGCAAGCCCCTGAACTACACCCCAATTCTCTCATTTGTTTCACCAGGGTGATAGGCACACATTATCTGTGTGACTGGAGTTGTATTACTGGCCTTGCTCAGGAGAACTCTGGAAGAATGGCCCTGTTGCGAGTCAGTGCTCCTGGCATGGCCCCAGCTGTGCGCTGGACTGAGCTGGGCCATCTTTCTCGTGTTCCAAGACTTAGATGTGCACTGGCTGGGAGGATGAGCCCTTCAGCCAGCATGCCTGTGTTCCTTGAATCTTTTCTAGAGCTGAGTTCTGGGTGTGCTGGTGGCTGAGTGACATGGGATCCTTGGCCTTAAGGAGCTTATATTTTACTGGGGCTTCTAATGATAATGAACAATGACAACAAAACCCAGAACCTCTGAGTTCTCTGAGCCCAGAAGTCAGTGTCTCACAGGGAGGGAAAGCTGCGGTGGTTACCAGCCTCTTCCACATTCCCTCACCCAGAGGAACACGGGTCCATATGATAGACTGTGTCCAAATCTCAGCCCACGAAGCGGTTCTTCAGGCTTGGTGGACAGGGACTGTGGTCATTCACACACAGGTAGGCTGACTGGAACAGCTTCTAGGGCACTACCTTGGCACCTCCTTTCCCTGCATGGCACTTTGTCCCACTGTTGGTTGAGGAGAAAGTGAACCCTGTAAGTGACAGTGGAGCAGACTCAATCCATCTGGATTTGAACACAGCTTCCAGTGCCACAGTCCCTAGGAGCAACCCGAGAGCCTACTCAAGGGTCCTCTGGGGTGGCACAGGATTGTCTGTCTGTAATCTTGGCAGCTGCAAATGGCTGTTGGTTAAAGCCTCCAAACCAGTCAGGCATCACACATGCCTATGACCCTGGCAATTGGTAGGCTGACTCAGGGAGATCTCAGTCCAACCTGTACATAGCAAGACCCTGTCTCAAGAAAAAAAAAAAAAAAAAACTTCAAGAACAAATCCACTGAAGTTGTAGGGTGAGCATATCTTCTTCCTATGCCTGTGTTTATCTGCTGGAAATCTATTTGAAGAGGAATTTGTTTTCAGTAACTACTGGTCCCCCTGTGCAGAGTTACAGCAGGAAAGTGCTCTGGTGTCCTCCTGAGGTGTCCATTGAGTGTCACTGGAAGTGAGCAGACCTGATGTTGAGGTCTCGGCACTGTCCATCACACTGATGTCAGAGCTCCCTTCTGTCCACTGTTCACGTTGCTCCTGACCTTGGTTAGCCGGGGACACTGCTTTGCTTTCTGATGGAGACATTGTAGTCTTCTCTTACACAGTTCCTGCCCCAAGACCTGAAATTGATCATCTTTTCCTCCTAAAATGGAGTATTCTTTTCATTGGGGAGTAGAATTTAAAGGTAACTCAAAATCTATAGCAGTCAGGCAAGACCCAAGGAACCCAAATTAGTGGGTGGTGTCCCTGTGTGATGAATGCCTGACTGTCCAGGACGCTGGCATCATCCCAGCTCTTTGGTCTGCGTGGGGAGGAGGAAGGGAAGTGCATTGGGGCTTAGAGGGTGAGGACAGTCGCTGCTGGAAGCAGTCAGCTTCAGATTGCTAGGCTAAGCTTCCAGACCAGACACAGTTATGGAGGAAGGAAATTTATTTGAAGCTTACAGATCCAGGGAAAGTTCCCATAATGGCAAAAGAAGCTGGCCCGCTTTCACAGGCCCAAGCAGAGAGAGAAAGCCACCAACCACCAAAAAGCAAGCAACACAAGCATACCTTAGGCCTAGGTAGACCCTAGGATCCACCCACAGTGACGTCTCCTCTGGCCAGGTGGGCAAACTAATAAAACCCTAACCAGCACTCGGGAGGCAGAGTTAGGAGGATCGCCATGAGTTCAAGGCCACCCTGAGACTACATAGTGAATTCCAGGTCAGCTCCAGCTAGGGTGAGACCCTACCTCTAGAAAGAAAAAAAAAAGCATAAGTATATTGGGGGCTGGCCATTAAACTACCACAGTGCTGGTGGTTGGAAACTTTTTTTTTTTTCTTTTGCTGTCAAGTGTTCTATTTTTAAACTCCTGTGGACATGTCTCACTGTCAAGGAGAGATGCTCCCATGATTTAGCAATTGAAATAGTGCGTCTGGTAGACATCTCCTGGAGGTGCTATGTGTATCTTATGCCTGTGGCCAACCTTGGCGCTACTGTCCACTTGTGTTCACTGGCATTCAGAGCTTACATGTCAGGGCTGGGTGTCTCCATCTCTCATCTAAGGTCATCGGCTGGGGCGTGGCAGTATGACAGCGGGCTTCCTGCATCTGTGCTGAGCCCGGGCCTGGATCTCACCTCATTTCTGCTCTTGGTCTGTGACACTAAGCAAGCCCTTGATACCAGCTATTGCTGAGTGAAGGGTCAGCCTGAGGTCTTCACAGCCCTTAAGTGCTGTGACTCTGGGGAGGAGCCAGGCAGTGATCCATGAGTCCAGGTGACTGCTAGATGCCAGCAAGATTGGTGCTTCAGAGCTGAGCGTGCCCCTTTGTGAGGCCACAGCACTCCACTCCTGCCCTCTTGAGTTCTCCATGGAGTCCCTCCCTCTTCTCAGATCTTTGCCAGCATCGCACCTTCCATCTATGGGCATGAGGACATCAAGAGAGGCCTAGCTCTGGCCCTGTTTGGAGGAGAACCCAAAAACCCAGGTAAGCCCCATGCATCCCTCTCCCCTGCAGGGACTGTAATGGCTCCCACTGGGGAGCCAGCATTGTTCCCCACATACATGGCGGACACATGTGATAATATTAGAAGTAATATGAGAGGCTGGTTGGTGCTTGTACTCTAGGCAGCTTCATGGGCCATAACTCTAACTGATTAGCTCTGTGCTCCCTGCCTCTGGCCATCCTGTGGGTGTGCATAGCACACTTTGGGGGTCCCCTGACAGGTGTGCTAACTGTGACCATTGTCCTTTTGCCCTCCACACTGCATTTCTCTGGACTAAGCTCAGCGGGTTGTTTGATGATCCTGGGTCTAGTTCTGGAGCTCGGCACCTCCTCAAGAGACTGGCCTCTGCGTTGTTAAGGAGTAGGTTGGGAGGTGGGTGGGTCTAGCTTGTCCTCTCTCCTTCCTGCCCTGGCCCCCCTTTCCCACTTCTTCCACCTCCATGTTTGCCTCCTCTCAAAGGCGGGAAGCACAAGGTACGAGGCGACATCAACATGCTCTTGTGTGGGGACCCCGGTACTGCAAAGTCTCAGTTCCTCAAGTACATTGAGAAGGTGTCTAGCCGAGCCATCTTCACCACCGGCCAGGGCGCCTCAGCTGTAGGCCTCACAGCCTATGTGCAGCGGCATCCAGTCAGCAGGGAATGGACCTTAGAGGCTGGAGCTCTGGTTCTGGCTGACCGGGGCGTGTGTCTCATCGATGAGTTTGACAAGGTGTGTCCCTGGGCCATGTGGGCTGATGGAATCTAGGGCATATGGGGTTTGTTCAGGCCTCCGAGGTGAGGGAGGTGTTGAGATGCAGAGATGGGGACCAGGAACGGGATCACTCTGCTTATTGTAGATGAACGACCAGGACAGAACCAGCATCCATGAGGCCATGGAGCAGCAGAGCATCTCCATCTCCAAGGCCGGCATCGTCACCTCCCTGCAGGCCCGCTGCACTGTCATTGCCGCTGCCAACCCCATCGGTAATCCAGGCTCGGCTGTGGCTGGCACTCGGGACAAACATGGGAGGGGGGGTGCAGACCCTGAGGTTGGAGGTTGAAAGTACAGTGGAGGAAGGACTTGGGCACCTGAGTGTTTGGTGGAACTATGTTCCCTACTCCATCCTAGGGTGCTCCTCCCAGCATCCTTTGAGGTGTGTGGGTGGGGCTGGGGCTACACCAAGGCTCAGCTGCTGTTGATTATTAGCACCCAGGGTCCCCTGTCTCCCTCTAAGGGACTAGTCTGGCTCTCTGCCCCCAGGGTGGCTCTACAGTAACAAATAGAAGCAGGTGCCCTCTCTCTGTCCTGTGTCCTCCCTCTAACACCCACCCCACTCCACTTCTGCCCTGGGAGTTTCCTGGGACTCAGAAGACTTCCATGGAGGCCGGGCGTGGTGGCACATGCCTTTAATCCCAGCACTTGGGAGGCAGAGGTAGGAGGACCGCCATGAGTTTGAGGCCACCCTGAGACTACATAGTGAATTTCAGGTCAGCCTGGGCTAGAGTGAGACCCTACTTCGAAAAACCAAAAAAAAAAAAAAAAAGACTTCCATGGCCCAGAAGAGGCTTGGGGTATACATGCCGAGCTTGTCTCATGTTTCAGGGGGCCGCTATGATCCCTCACTGACCTTCTCGGAGAATGTGGACCTCACGGAGCCCATCATTTCCCGCTTTGACATCCTGTGTGTGGTGAGGGACACCGTGGACCCAGTTCAGGTATGGCTCTACGGACCTGGTGCCATCCTGGAGGATCTAGGCCCTTGCT
The DNA here is from genome assembly GCF_020740685.1 of Jaculus jaculus. Lineage (NCBI taxonomy): Eukaryota > Metazoa > Chordata > Mammalia > Rodentia > Dipodidae > Jaculus > Jaculus jaculus. The sequence goes on along the minus strand of NC_059107.1, from coordinate 37,630,239 downwards.
TGTGCTGGGCACAGGGTCAGCCTGTATGGCCATGGCCTGAACTCTAGGTCTTCTCTCATGTCCCAAAGTCATCCTGACTTCTCTCTGCTCCCCCAGAAGCTCACTTAGCCTAATCCACAGTTCCTCTCCTGATCCTGCTGGCCCATCTCTTGTGTTTCCCCTGCCCTGCCCTGCCCCCCCCCCCACCTTAGAGCCTACTGTTGCCTGGATTGGCCACTCCCACATCCCCTGAGGCTTCCTTCCAGTTGGGAATGTAAAGCCAGTGGCGCCTGCCTTCCCTAGCTACCCAACAGCTCTGCACTGCAGCTGGCACAGGCTCCACGTCCTCCCTGCACCTGCCGGACAGGGGACAGCTGTCTGGACTGCCCCAGCCAGCTCTGCGGCTGTTCTCCTCTCCTCTCCTAACGTACCCGCCTGCCTCCTCTCCCTTAGAAAAGGCAGGTTGGGGTCTAAATGAGCTCCCTTCCCAAGAGTCTGCTCTGGGGTGTCCTCAACCCAACACCCCTTCCTTCCCCTTGGTCCCCTCTTAGATTGTCCTGTGACTGGTCTCGGCTCATGAGTGTCCTTCAGGGAGTGGCTACAGGAGTCTCCTTGGTTTCTTTAACCTTATGTTTTTCTTGAGGGTATGGTCTCACTCTGTAGCAGCCCCAGGCTGGCCTTACACATGACAGTCCTTCTACCTCAGCCTCCCAAGCGCTGGGATTAAAGGTGTGCAAAAAAAAAAAAAAAACACATCCAGCTGGGTTTGGTTTTTTGTTTTTTTTTTTTAAATATTTTTTTTGTTCATTTTTTATTTATTTGAGAGCGACAGACTCAGGGAGAAAGACAGATAGAGGGAGAGAGAGAGAAGGCGCGCCAGGGCTTCCAGCCACTGTAAACGAACTCCAGACGCGTGCGCCCCCTTGTGCATCTGGCTAACGTGGGACCTGGGGAACCGAGCCTCGAACCGGGGTCCTTAGGCTTCACAGGCAAGCGCTTAACCGCTAAGCCATCTCTCCAGCCCTGGGTTTGGTTTTTGAGACAGGGTCTCACCCAGTGGCCCAGGCTGGCCACCAATTCCAGAATATCAGGATCACAGGCACCCGCCACTGCACTCTGTTAACAGCATAAGACTGTCTCCTCTTTTCTCACTAGGAGGTGAGCTCCCTGAGGCCTTAGCTATATTTGTCACTGTCTTAGGAACCTGAGCTGCCTGGCTTTGAACAAGTGACAGTCGTATGCAGCTCTTCCTGTCCCCCACTAGCTGCCTTCCAGGCCCATTCTCACGCCTGCCCCCTGACTTCTTGTCCCAGGATGAGATGCTGGCCCGCTTTGTGGTAGGCAGCCACATCAGACACCACCCCAGCAACAAGAAGGATGAGGGGCTAGCCGGCGGTGTCTCAGAGCCCACCGTGCCCAACACGTACGGGGTGGAGCCCCTCCCTCAGGAAGTCCTGAAGAAGTACATCATCTATGCCAAGGAGAGGGTCCACCCAAAGCTCAACCAGATGGACCAGGACAAGGTGGCCAGGATGTACAGCGACCTGAGAAAAGAATCCATGGTGAGCCTAGCAGTGTGGACTGACCTTTTTGTTTTTTTGAGGTAGGGTCTTAACTCTAGCCCAGACTAACATGGGATTCATTATGTAGTCTCAGGCTGGCCTTGAACTCACAATGATCCTCCTACCTCTGCCTCCTGAGTGCTGGGATTAAAGGTGTGCACCAAACAGGGTTAGGGAAGGGCTGAAGTGGGAGGTGTTGAGGAAAGGACACTTCTGTGGCTAGAGTGAAGCCCTTTCTCTCATGAGGGCAGGGTTCTGCTTCCAGCTCTGTAAACAAAAAGATGCTTCCATGCCTTAACTGTTTTGTTACAGATAAAGGCTGGATGTGGGTTTATGTGTCCCATTGTGTGTAGGATGATAGAGAGGGTTGTCTTTCAGTTACCTGTCCTATAAATTCCATAGTCATGGTCAACCTCACCCATATCAACACGAGGAGGCCTGAGCAGGCTGGATTCACCATAGTACAACACAATTCCAAGACAGCTGGGGGCAGAAGAGGCAGGTGTGCTAATGATGGCGTGTCCCGGGCCCCAGCACTTGTCGGGGAAGGACTGGGGAGTGTGAGTGCACGGGGAGTCACGGCCAAGTCCGGCTGTGAGCGCCCCCACACTGACCTCGGTTCTGGCTGCCTGGTATGTGCCTCGGGCCCTCCTGCGTCTTTCTCCTGAGGAAAGTGCTTGTCTCCAGGCAACAGGCAGCATCCCCATCACGGTGCGCCACATCGAATCCATGATCCGCATGGCCGAGGCCCATGCACGCATGCATCTGCGGAACTATGTGATTGAAGATGATGTCAACATGGCCATCCGGGTGATGCTGGAGAGCTTCATCGACACGCAGAAGTTCAGCGTCATGCGCAGCATGCGGAAGGTACGTGGGGCTGGCCAGGGCTGGGGCTGGCTGTTGCCTGTATATGGTAGTAGCTTGTGCTCTGATGGTCTGCTGGTGGTTTTTGCTGTCCCTCTGCAGACTTTTGCCCGCTACCTGTCCTTCAGGCGTGACAACAACGAGCTTCTGCTATTCATACTGAAGCAGCTGGTGGCAGAGCAGGTGGCGTATCAGCGTAACCGCTTTGGGGCCCAGCAGGACACCATCGAAGTGCCAGAGAAGGACCTGGCAGACAAGGTATGGCACAGGTGGGGGTGCGGCTGGGGTGTGCTGTCTTGCAGGGGGCCTACCTGTCATCTTTAGGGCATGCTCACTAAGTCGATGGCCCTGAGTGGCAAGCCACTTGTATGTGCACTATGCTGCTGGAGACTGAGGTAGGTTGAGGTAGAGCTGGGCGCCGGACAAGAGGTTCTTTCGTAGCTGGCAGAGCCCTGCACCAGCTCGGTTGTTGCTGGCTTTTCCTTCCCTCTCTGCCTCCCTGTGGAAGCCCAGGAGTACATCCTAGTTTGCTGATGGCTCCACTGTCCTCTCTCCAGGCCCGGCAGATCAACATCCACAACCTCTCTGCCTTCTATGACAGTGAGCTCTTCAGAATGAACAAGTTCAGCCATGACCTGAAGCGCAAGGTGATCCTGCAGCAGTTCTGAGACTCGGGCCGCCAGCGCTCCTTTGCCTCAGCAGGGTGTCGGTCCCATCCCACTGTGGACACAGCACCCAGTGCCCAGAGCTCAGGGACGGTGGGATTGGGGTCTCAGGCTGTGATGTGGAATGGCAGTATTTATTTTCAACTCCACTTCCTGCACCTTCCATTGGGCTCGTGACCAGCACCTCTGGTGGGCAGCCTCCCACCTGCCTGCAGGGGGATTGTCCGCCTTATTGCTGGCGTTCAGGTGTATCTAGACGGCATTTGTTACTGGAACTGGTGACATATTGGCATGACTTTCCTGTCTGGGCTTTTCCCGAAGAGCAATTCAGATGCCTTTGCGGTTTTCTCCAGAGCTCTGTCCTGCTGTTCTTGGAGTCTCTACTGGAAGACCGTAGGGCCCTGCCAAGTGCCCATGCTCACAAAGCGGCATGGTGCCTGTCGTCACCTTTGCTGTGTATTACCTGCTTTTTTTGTATCCAGTTCCTCTGGTTGCTTTTTGTACATTGAGTTTTTGTAGTTTCAACTTTGAATAAAGTGGAATAAAACCTTCACCCTGTTGTCTGTCATCCTCAGTTCTGGTTTAACATTCGGTAACACAGGCTTTCTGGACTTGCATCGGCTGCCCTTGGTCTCTGCAGGGTGTGAGTCTGTCTGGAAGAGCTGCTTTCTTTGTGGGAAAAGCAGAAGTGATGTATCCTGTGCTTTGAGTCTTAAAATGGGCCCCTAGACTATATGCTCATGACTAACCTTACCTCATGTCTGTTTTTCATGGCATGCAGTTTTCTCTATTACCTGGTTATGGTGGTTTGAATGTAAATTGCTCCCTAAAGCCTCCTGGGCTTGTGACATGAGCTTTGTTTCATGAAGCCTTTGGGAGGTGGAGCCTTGGAGGAAGTGTGTCAGTGGGGATGGACCTTGAGGTTTATTAGTCTAGCACATTGGATATTGAGCTCAGCTCTCTTGCTGCTCCCTCCCAGCTGCTTTGACAAGATGTGACACCCTGCTCTCTGATCTGTCATGCTTCCCCTGTCGTGATGAAACTTCTCCCTTGAAACGGTAGGCCAAGATAAATGCTTTCCTTCCCTAAGATGCTTTTGGTCAGGTGTTTTGTCCCAGCAGTGAGAAAGTAACTGCCACATGTGCCCTCCCAAAGGATATGGTAGCTATAAGCAGTGCAGTTCTAGGCTGGAGAGATGGCTCAGCAGTTAGAGGTGCTTGCTTGCTTGCAAAGCCTGACAGCCTAGGTTTGGTTACTTTAGTCTGGGTTCAGGTGGACCTGGAACTCACTGTAGCCCCAGGCTGGCCTCAAAATAGCTGGATTCTCCTACAGCGGCCTCCTGAGTACTGGGATTATAGGCAGTGTCATCACATCCCACCCCAGACTGCTTCTTAGTTAGTATTTGTAGAGAAACAGCACCAAAAATAGTCTACACTACCCAATGCCCTGCAGGCTCTATCTTGTGAGCATTCTGCCAGCTTGAACACCAGCTAAGCCAGCCAGCCTCAGCTAGACTCATCACCACCCCCAGGGCACCAGCAGCAGGCTCCCTGGTTGTTGGTGCTGCCTCTTGTCTGCAGAACATAGACCTAATCATGATTCCTACATTAGAGATGTGTTTCTTGGGGTTGGGGAGAAGGTTCAGTGGGTAAGAGCCGCTTGCTGTACAAGCACCAGGACCTGGATTCTATTTCCAGCATCCACGTAAAAAGCTAGGCATGACCTTACATTGCCTGTGATCCCAGCCCTGAGGAGGGTGGAAACGGGAGCATCACAGGCTGGCTGCTTAGCCAGCCTAACTGAAAATGCAGTTCCAGGTTCACTGAGACTGTCAGTGAAGTAAGGCAGAAGAATGCTCCACACCAGACACTCAAGGCCCTTCCCTTCCAAGACTTGGCCCATCTTCACTGCTCATGATATCCACCAAATAATGCAGGCTGTACAGTCAAGTTGAGCTCAGGCTACAAGAAGGGGTGGTTTAAGCTCTCTCAGGTCTTCACCCTGTATTCTTACGACTGCCTATTCTTGTGCCTTTAGGCTGGCCACTTCTTGTGTTTAGAGTGCTCACATCTAATATAAGCACACTACAGGACAAATGTCCATGTCTGTCTTCTGCCTTCTCTCCCATTGATGCCATTCCCTTCATGTGACAGGCATATGCTGTAGTCATTTGTGTTCTTTCCTTTGGGGCTCATTTCTCTTTTTTTTTTCTCAATTTTTATTAACATTTTCCATGGTTATAAAAAGTATCCCATGGCAATACTCTCCCTCTTCCCCCCCCCCACTTTCCCCTTTGAAATTCCATTCTCCATCATATCCCCTCCCCATCTCAATCAGTCTCTCTTTTATTTTGATGTCATGGTCTTTTCCTCCTCTTATGATGGTCTTGTGTAGGTAGTGTCAGGCACTATGAGGTCATGGATATCTAGGCCATTTTATGTCTGGAGGGAGCACGTTGTACGGTGTCCTACCCTTCCTTTGGCTCTTACATTCTTTCCGCCACCTCTTCCGCATTAGACCCTGAGCCTTGGAAGATGTGATCGAGATGTTACTTGGGGCTCATTTCTTGTCAGTACCTCAAATCCTCTTTCTTTAAATAGCCTAGAAGGGTTATGTTAGGTCATCTACAATGTCTAGTGAGAAGTGAGGATAGAGATTGCAAAAATACATTTGTATATAGCATGTTTTTAAAAATATTTATTTGAGAGAGGAAGACAGAATATGGGCACTCTAAGGCCTCCTGCCACTGCAAACAAACTCCAAATATATGCTCTACCTTGTGCAACTTGCTTTACATGGGTACTGGGGAATTGAACCCAGGCCAACAGGCCTTGCAAGCAAGCATCTAGCTGTTGAGCCATCTCCCCTGCTCTATATAGTATTCTTAAGCCACTTTCATTACATAGTCCAGGCTGACTTGACCTGAATTCATGATTCTCCTGCCTCAGCCTCCCAAGTGCTGGGGTTCTAAGTATGTACAACCATGTCTGACTATGACTTGTTATTTGAAAGGAACTTTCCTAATTTCTTTTTTCATTTCATTCTTCTTTCCCGCCCCCCCCCCACCCCAGGTAGGGTCTCACTCGAGCCCAAACTGACCTGGAACACACTCTGTAGTCCCAGGCTGGCCTCTTACAGGGATCCTCCTACCTCTGCCTCCCGAATGCTGGGATCAAAGGCGTGTGCCACCACATCTGGTTCTAATTTACTTTCGGTAAAGTAAAATCCCACAAAGCTATAGTTGCTCAACATACATAGGTACCTGTAATTATAAATGAGTGGGAGCTTTTTATTGTTCTTTAAAGAGGCGATTCTCCTTTCTATCTTGTGAAATACCAGGGCTTCTCACTAATAATGTTAACCCAACCTACCTAAGCTAAGGTTCTACCGTGCAGCTTCCTGAAGGCAGGCTAAGGGTCCATCTGCTGCCCACAGCCCTTGGTGCTTCACAGACATTCCCACACTTGTAGCCACTGGACCACTTGTATGTTGGCACTGTTTCTTCTAGGTTGGGGAGCGGAAGTGCCTGTTTTAGTCACCCCCGCCACCACACTTGATGCAGGGGCGAACCAGAGAGCCAGCTGGGAGCCCAGGTTACAGATGTGCAGTTCTCACATAGGGAACCTGGGTGGGCAAGAGATCTGCTCAAGGTGTGGGAGCCACGTGGAAGGCGATGGTTGAACTAGAGCTCTTGGCACAGAGTCCGGCTGTTTGCTTCCCATGTGGTCAGGGGGTCTTTACCTAATCGCGGAACTCCTTGGCCTTCAGAACCCACGTAGCCCAGGAGGATTTTGCTGACCCCGCGCCTCCAGTCTTGGGCTCACGGTGGTCCTCTTATCTCCACGTTGTTCTCCATCTTCTTGGACACAGCTAGGCCCGGTGGCTCGCCGCGCGAGCTGAGGACTGCGGGCGGGCTGGCGGCGAGGCGATGCTCCAGGTGCAGGTGCGGGGCCAGATTCCGGACGAGGAGGGGGTCTCCCAGGCCCACCTCCCGAGGCCTCCGCTGCGCGTATTGGCCTGCCGAACTCCTGAGTGACGTGCGTCCGAGCCAACGGCGTGCGCGCGCGCCCCCGCCTTCGCCGGCGCGCCCCCGCTGCGGGCCCGGGCGCCGCGGCGCTGCGGCTGCGGGCGGCGACGCTGCGCTGCACCATGGCCCGGCCGCTGCGGGCCGCCCGGCTGCCGCCGCCGCCGCCGCTGTTGCTGCTGCTGGCCGCGGGTGAGTGTCGCGGGCTGGGCGGCGCGGGGAGAGCGCGGGGCGCGCGTCGGGGGCCCGCGGACGGCCGCGCTGGACAGCTCCGCTGCAACAAAGGCCGGGCGGCGGGCGGGCGGGCGCGCGGGGAGAGCGCGGGGCTCGGCGAGCTGCGGCCCCGGGGAGGAGGGCCCGGCACACTCCGCGCTCGGGAAGTCCCTGACCTGGGACGTGCACCGTGGAACCCCCCCCCCCGACTCCCGACCCCAGCCAGGTGACAGGTGTGGTGTGTGCGGCCACAGGGGCGTGTGTGTGTGTGTGTGTGTGTGTGTGTGTGTGTGTGTGTACGCGCGCGCGCGCGCGTGCACCGGCGCGGGAACGCACGGTGACACCCTCGGAGAGACCACATTGTAAAGGTACGGTGGCGCCCCACGGCGCGTGGGCCGGGGATACCCCGGGCTGAAAGTGAGCTGTGTGGCCGGGGGTGGATGTTTACATGTGCAGGAGGCTGGCTGTCGGGGAAGGCGTGTGCGTGTCATTGGGAACGTGTGTCCTCCCTCGACTGTGCCAGGCAACTTTTATTAGGAGCTGACAAAGGGTGTAGGTCTGCGACAGCGACGCTGCTGGATAAGCTCCCACGCAGCCGCCACACAGGGCTGTGTGTGAGACTCCGATGCGTGGTTTCCATTCAGCAGGCGTCTGAGACGAGGCGCACGGGGCATCCCGTGCGTGTGGGCGCGTGACAGGTTGGGCTCCGGGACAGGTGAGAAATGGATATGTCTGCGTGAGAGACAATGAGCTAGCTTGCCAGTGCAGACCTAGGATTTAGGGGTGTGTGCATGTGTAAGGGGCGGGCACAAGCCATGTGACAAGCTCAAAGACAGGCCTCCACCACAGAAGTGGGGGGAAGAGGGAGAAGGGCTGTCTGCAAAGGTGGGTCAGACCAGGACATGGCACGGAGGCTTTTTCACAGGACAGTGCTGTGGGCGCTGTGAGTGTAGGCTTGGTGCAGGAGAGGGGTGCTGGGCTGGGGGGAGGGAGAGCTGCAGGGCTTACTGAATAGTCCTGAAACCCTTCCTCTCTGGTGGAGACATAAGCATGGCATAGTAGTGTTAAGTGTGTGTGGGAACGGCAGAGTGTGCTTGGGACTGTCTACCAGACCAGTCACCCACAAAGACCCTGCACAGTGTGTGCAGATCTGAGTGGAAGAGGTAGGTGGGAAGGGTCTCTACCTGAGGGGAGGAATAGCCCTTGCTTGATGTGGCCATAAGATGGGCCCTTGCCACAGGCCCATCAATGACAGAAAGGAAAACAGTTGGGAGGCGCAGGCCAGGTGGCACAAGCCTGTGATCCCAGCCCTCAGGAGACTGAGGTAGGAGGATCTCAAGTTCAAGGCCAGCCTGGCCTCCAAAGCAGATTCTATCTCCAAAATATATGAACAAAAGGCTAGGAGTAGAAAGAGACCTCTTGGCCTGTTGTGCCTGCCCTGGAAAAGTTTGATTAGTAGTGGTGGGACACACACACACACACACACACACACACACATATATATATATATATTTTTTTTTTTTTTTTTTCCAGAGAAGAATACAGGATGTGAGTGGTGTGCACAGAAAAAAAAAAGCTCATTGGCACTGGTACCAGGCACTCACAGTAACATGCTTGTGTCTTTGCACCTCCAGCCCTTTTTGGGAGAAGGTCTGCTGTTTCTGTGGGCGACAGTCACACCAGGGCAGTGATGTCAGTCAGGACCCTTGCCTGGCTCTTGCTGCCCCTGTCCTTGTGACCAGCCAGCTGGCTGGCATCCTTTCCTTCTTTCTCCTGCATGCTCTTCATGAGTGCATTCTTACTTTGTTCCTGGAGGGCGAGTGTGTGTCTAGCCGTGTGCCTTTCTTACACACCTTTGTGTGGAAATGCTGCAAGGAAGACCCTTTGTACTGTTTTTCAGCCACGTATGGTAGAGATGTGGAGGTGTGTGTGGAGTGGTGGGATGTTGGTGCTAGACCGTATCTGTTGTGGCTGAGGCTCAGGGTTGTGGGGGCCGTATGGCAGATGCTGCCAGGCACTTTGCATGCTGGTGTCTGCTAAGGGCTTATAAGGATCTGACTTCAAAGGCCATGCACAGCTGGTGGTGGACATCAGCACAGACTGTGAGGACTGACTGAACAGGGGTTGGGGGGTGGCTGAGCCCTTGTTTTCTTCAGCCCCTAAGATGTCCACCTGTTTACTTGATCTCTTTTTTTTTTCACATGTATTTTTTTCCTAGTATTTATTTATTTGAGGACACAGAGACAGAGGAGAGTATATAGATGCTCCAGGGCTTCTTGCTGCTACAAACAGACTCCAGATGCATGTGCCACTTGGTATGTCTGGCTTTATGTGAATACTGGGGAATCAATCCCAGGCCAGAGGCTTTGCAAGCAAAAACCTTTAGCTGCTGAGCCAGCTTCCCAGCCCCTTATTAATCTTTTTGTGAGTTTGGGTCAAATTTTTCTTGGGGGGTGGGAGCGAGGCTGGAGAGATGACTCGGTGTTTAAGGCATTTGCCTGCAAAGCCTAACAACTGGGTTTGATTCCCTAGTACCCATGTGAAGCCAGATGCACAAAGTGGCAAGAGACCCTGGCATGTGCCCCTTCACATTCCCTCTCCCTCCCTCCCTGCCCCTTTTCTCTCTGCAAATAAAAATATTTTTTTGAAAAGAAAATAGAGCTGGGCGTGGTGGCACATGCCTTTAGTTCTAGCACTCAGGAGGCAGAGGTAGGAGGATTGCTGTGAGTTTGAGGCCACTCTCAATTCCAGGTCATCCTGGGCTAGAGTGGGACCTTACCTCAAACAGAAAAAAAAAGGAATTTTTTTTTTTTTAAGTAATAAAAAGGGTAGGGGGCTGGAGAGTTGGCTTAGCAGTTAAGGCACATGCCTGCAAAGCCAATGGACCTCAGTTCGATTCCCCAGAACCCATATAAGCCAGATGCACAAGGAAGCACATGCAGTGGCTGGAGGCCCTGGTATGGTATGCCCATTCTCTCTTTCTGTCTGCCTCTTTCTCACATATAAATAAATAAAAAGAAAACTATTTTTAAAAAGCTTTTTTCAAAAAAGGGTAGGAAAATATCAGATTCCTTTTTTTTTAGTGGGATTTAAGTCTTTGTTAAATATCCGTAGATCATTGGGAAAGGACAAAGAGGGAAAAAAGTGGGGGGGAGGACAAAAAGGAAGAGGCTTCTTTAGCTGGCTGCTGAACTGCCCTCAGAGAACCTGAGAGTCGAGGCTCAAACCTGGGTAGCACAGTGCCAGAGTATGGCCCTGGGATTCACCAGGCCACAGTCCTCTCTGCGCACAGACCTGACTGAGAAACACTGGTCCCTCAGGTGGGGTGTGCATGGTGCTCCTATAGTCAGACTGGCCTTGGGAGGGCAGGAGTTGCTTGGCATTCTAGACAGGTCTTGGGAAGCCAGACCAATGCCCAAGTTGCTGCGGTCACTTCTTAGGCACTGAGGCTCCATAGGGGCAGACCATATCTTAGCCCGCGAGGGGCCATATAGAGGGTGAACCCCAGGACTCTTCAGGGAGACCACTTTACTCTCTTCTACTAAGGCTGAAGCAGTGTTTTTCCCAGCACCCCTGCTGAGGCCACAATGTGAAGATAAACTGTTTCCCTTCGTGGCCACGAAGTGTGGCTGCTCAGGTACCCTGGGAACCTGCACAATATGCATGGTGGTTTAATTACCACTCATTCCTCAGCACCTGGCGCTAGCTTCTTCCTGGGATGCGTGAATGACTTTTTCCCGATTAGTGCCTTGCATTTGGCATCGTGCCATGCACGTTCCCCAGCCCTGGGGATGCTGTTTCTGCAGTCAAGCCAGTGTAGCAGCTGGTATCTTGTATACAATTTAAATTCCATTTTCAAAAACAAAACAAAAAAAAACTGATAATTTTCCTGCAGGCAGAAACTGTCTACTGTCCATTACCAGGAAGACCTCCAATAGGATAACATGGGTCCCCAAAACCAAAGTTTACTTCTTACTGGACTTGCATCAGACTATCAGGATTCTCTAATTCTGATTCACTTCTTAAAAATCAGAAAATAAGTGGAAAATAAGAACAGGTTATAGAAGCAATGTTTTGTATGGAAGGGCCATGCAGTCACGGTAATGGATGGGGTTCTGGGTGATGAATATCCCGGGGGCACTGACCCACTGGGTCCTTCGAGGAAGACTGTCCTCCATCCAGCATCTGGCTGGGATTTATTGTGGCAGTGTCCAAAGGAAAGACGTGACTGCTGGTCCTCAGCCCTGGTTTCCTTCTGTGGTTCTTGTGTCCCATGAGATAGTTGCACTGTCTCTCCTCTTATGTATTGCAGCCCTGCAAATAATCATTTCCCATTCTTCCTTTGTGGGGCATTTGCAAGATCTTTCTGTGGAGAGAAACCAGCTAATTAGAGCTCTTCTATTAACTTAGTCCCAGGAGTCCTCTGTTATTTCATCTGTAAAACAAGAGGGTCAGACCCGATTTATTTACTGGAATGCTTATTGAGCCCCTAGTGTGTAACCGGAACTGTGTTAGGCACTGGGCTGACAAGGTTGAACTGCCAGGGGACATGCTACGTGCTCACCATCTACGAGCGAGGTTGTACGATGGTCTGTTACAATTGGGTGAACAAACTTAATTCAGAAGGCTGCAGTAACAGAGATGAATGGTACCCTTCCCAGGCTAGTGGCTTAGGGGAAAACCGTCTGGAGGCTGGAATACAAATTAGGCAGATGGGAGATGGGACTGGAGAGAGATGGAGAGAAATGGTTGCACAGGCAGAAGGCTTAGTATGTGCAAAGACCCAGAAGACAAAAGAGATTGTCATGTCTTAGAAGTTTCTTGAAACCTAGTTTAAAGCATGGGGTATGAGTGGGGCGTGATGGTGGCTATGGAGAGTGGAGAGGCAATGGGATTGATGAGTCTTGGTGATGGGACAGTAGAACCAGTTTCACAATTTTGGATTTCTCTGAGCTTTGCTACTGGAAGTGTGGACTGCAGACCAGCCCAGGCAGCACCCACACAGAACTGAGAGCATCGGGTGAGTCACGTACACTGCAGTCTGAGTGACACTGCTCCAGAGCTGGCTGTGAAGGAGAGCTATGTGCAGGGAGCAGTAGGAGAGGGTCCGGAAAGGCCTGTGAGGACTGTCACACCAGAAGAGTTGGTAGGAAGGCGGGCTAGAGAGATTGCTTAGTGGTTAAGACATTTGCCTGCAAAGCCTAAGGACCCCAGCTTGATTCCCCAGGACCCTCATGAGCCAGATGCACAAGGGAGCACCTGTATTGGGAGTTTGTTTGCAGTGGCTGGAGGCCCTGGCATGCTCATTCTCTTCTTTTGTCTCTTCTCTGCCTCTCTTTTTCCTCAAATAAATAAATAATTTTTTTTTTAAAAAAAAGAGATGGTAGGAAGGAATAAAAGTTACTGGGAAAATGGAACATTTAAATTAGTTTCTCTTCTATCTTCTCAACATGCTGGCTTAAACACCTTCCTACCAAGCATCAGCCTTTGAGTGGTGAGCAGTGCACACCTCATTCCAGTAATATGATCATCTCGACTGCTCTGCTCTTGTGCCAGATGTGGAGAATGTAGGGGTTTGCTTCCTTGAATAACACCAAAGTCTACCCTAGAGGATGAGGAATGGAATTGAAATTCCCAGGCCCCATCTGAGCCTTGCCGCCTGCTCCCAGCATCATTTCTTCCTGCAAGCGTCCTTTCTTCCGCGGTGCCTCCAGCGCAGGCGGCGGGGCACTACAGTTCTGTCACTGTGCTTCCTCTCTGACCTTTCTCTGCCTTCCTGCCCCTGTGAACCAGGAAGCACTATACACCTATTACATGATTCCATAGTGGTCTGTCTTCTTCCTGGACTGTCTGCTATAGGTGTGTTGCATGGCAGAGGCCACATCATTCTTACTTCTGTGTCTGTATGTCCTTCCATTTTGCCTGGGCCACAGCCAACATTAAATAAGAGTTTTTTGGATGAATGAATGAATGAATGGTTAACTACACAAGCCCTACTCTGATATGAACAAACTACTTCAGGGTAACAAATTACCCACAAATTTAGTGTGCGTGTGTGTGTGTGTGTGTGTGTGTGTATTTAAGCAGTTATTGAGATTTGGTTCCTGGACAGAAAACATCACCTGGGAACTTACTAGAAACATGAGTTCTTGGGGTTCCTCACAGAGCAGTTGGGTTCAGAACTTAGCTGGGGCTTAATATCTTCTGTTTTCAACAAGCTCTCCTGGTGATCCCATGCTGGCTCGGTTTGAATCAGTCACTCAGCCTTTGTTTAGCTCGTGACTCTGGGCTGGCAATGTAAGCTGGGATCAGCTGGCGGTCCTTCTGCTCTCTGCTGGATTCCATCAAGTTTGACATGAGCCATTGGTCATCCTGGCCTGTTCTGGCTGGCTCTCATACTGGGGCTTCCATTGGAACTGCAAAGCCACATTGCAAAGATAGGACTTCCTATAGGCACTATTATAGGCACCATCTGTGGACAACCCATCCACCACAGTGCATCAGAAAACCTATTATGAAGGTAGTTACTGGGCTGGGGAGAAGCTCAGCAGTTAAGGTGCTTGCCTGCAAAGCCTAATGACATGGGTTCGATTCCCCAGTACCCACATAAAGCCCAATGCACAAAGTGATGCATGCATCTGGAGTTTGTTTGCAATGGCTAGAAGCCTTGGTATGCCCATTCTGTCCCCCTCTCTCTCTCTCCTTGAAAATAAGTAAATAAATAATTTTAAAATTTTTACAAAGAGCTGGGTGTGGTGGCTCACACCTTTAATCCCAGCACTTGGGAGGCAGAGGTAGAAGGATCACTGTGAGTTCAAGGCCACCCTGAGACTACATAGTGAATTCTAGGTCAGCCTGAGCTAGAATAAGACCCTATCTCAAAAAAAAAAAAAAAAAAAAAAACCACCTGAAGAATTTTACAACGAGGGCTAGAGAGATCACTTAGCAGTTAAGGTGCTTGCTTGCAAATCCTAAGAACCCAGGTTTGATTTCCCAGTACCCATGTAAGCCAGATGCACAAGGTAGCACATGTGTCTGGAGTTTATTTATAGTGGCTGGAGGCCCTGGCATACCAATTCTCACTCTCTGTGTCTGTCTGCTTCTCTTTCTCTCTCCCCCTCCCCCTCTCTGCTTACAAATAAATAAATAACTATTTAAAAAATTATTTAAATTTAAAAAGGTAGTTTCTGTGGCAGGACACAGCTGCCTATTAGGGAATGGATATTGTGTCCCTATAATATCAGGGCTAGAAACAACAGTAGCTTCCCTATGAGAGAAAGAGGAATTGAAGTACAAGGATACATGGGATTCCTTTCCCAGAAAGAGAAGGGGAACCCCAAGTTGATTGCCATAGCTCTTTCCACCTTCCAAATATCTTGGCTCTAAGAAGCCACAAGGTATGAGGTGTCCTTTCCTCCATTTCAGTTCACCATGTGAACAAAAGAATGAAGTTTCAGCTTGGAGCACCCAGACACTCGTGAAAGCGGCACCTTTTTCTTTTTTTTTTTAATTTTTTATTTATTTATTTGAGAGCGACAGACACAGAGAGAAAGACAGATAGAGGGAGAGAGAGAGAATGGGCGCGCCAGGGCTTCCAGCCACTGCAAACGAACTCCAGACGCGTGCACCCCCCTGTGCATCTGGCTAACGTGGGACCTGGGGAACCGAGCCTCGAACCGGGGTCCTTAGGCTTCACAGGCAAGCGCTTAACCGCTAAGCCATCTCTCCAGCCCAAAGCGGCACCTTTTTGACCTTCAACAAATGTCCAGGAGAGCCAAATACATTCTGGAACAAGGCGATTCCTGGCTTCTTTGGAGCACAGCTCCTCCAAGCTGGGAGCTACCTCCCCAGGGCCACAGTGCACACACCCCCTCACTGGGCCTCACCTTCCAGTGTAACCTACCGTTAGTTATGACTTGACCTTGCACAGCCAAAGTGGGGCCTGTGAATGAGCTTTCTTTTTTTAAAATTTATTAATTTTTTTATTAATTAGTTTCTTTTTAAAAAAAAATTATTTATTTATTTATTTATTTGAGAGCGACAGACACACAGAGAGAAAGACAGATAGAGGGAGAGAGAGAGAATGGGTGCGCCAGGGCTTCCAGCCTCTGCAAACGAACTCCAGACGCGTGCACCCCCTTGTGCATCTGGCTAACGTGGGACCTGGGGAACCGAGCCTCGAACCGGGGTCCTTAGGCTTCACAGGCAAGCGTTTAACCGCTAAGCCATCTCTCCAGCCCATTAATTGGTTTCTTAAAGGCAGAGTGTCAGCCCTGAGCTGCAGGTGGGCCAGATGCTGAGCAGCCAGCTCTAGCTCTGAGATTCAGCCCTTGCCTCTGCTTTGAAGCTACAAGGAGGAAGGGTGCTATCCACTACTCACACCCCCTCTCTTTCCTCCCGCCCTTCCTCGTCTCATGTAGTCCAGGCTAGCCTCAATCTTGCCATCCTCCTACCTCAGCCTCCCGAGTGCTTTACCGTGAGGTTGCAGGAATGAGCTACCACCCTCAACTCAGCCTTTTCTTGAGTGTCTGTGAGGATACTGGCCTCCTACCCGCTCGGTGTTCTCTCCGCGGGCCAAGGACTCCCCAGTCTCTGTCCTTTCTCCGGCTTGCACAGCAGTACTTGCACAGTGCCTGGGGACTCCCCTGTGAAAGGCAGCTCCGCTCATCTAGCATGCAGTACCTTCCCTTAGAGGCCAAGGGCTTGCAGGGAGCAGACTGTCTGGTGTCCCAGGTGGGGGCTGGGTAGCAAAGGAGCTCAGGCAGATCACACGCAGGGAGCAAAGCCTGAGTGCGTGCCAGCTTCCTGGCAGCGGGGTCCCTGCCTGCTTCTCCTCTTGCTCCCCACTCATTCTTCCCGGCATGCTTTCCTGGAGGCTGGGTGCGTGTCTGGTCCTGGCTGGTCTGACAAGGTGCATTGTGCCCAAAGACCCCTCAGACCTGGCATTCCCTCTGTCCTGCTGCAACAATCTGGAGCTCTCTGTCCCTTGGGGATAAGGTACTGTCTACCTCACGAGGGGGTTGTGGCAATTAAAATTCAGATACTGCTTGCAAGGCACTTTGCACATGGCACCGGTGATGTGAGGTCTAGTTTTTCTTACAAACATCACTGAAATTTTCCATGCTGCTGCAGACACAGCAGGTCACAGTGCACATTTGGGGTAGGGCAGAGACACCGCCCCAGACCCGCCCCTCCCACACCAGGAAAGGATGTGGGAGGGCATTTTGGACAGCGTCCTTGTCTCCCAGGTGAGGGGACCTCGACCCAGGGGGTCTCAGGCAACTTTTCCATATCTCTGTAGCAAAATGGTGACCAAGTTCAAATGCTAAGCTGGGGACTTGGCAGTAATGCTACTTCTAGTCCTAGTGGTGAGAGTGACAGGCAGGGGGAAGGTCCTGTCTCTGGTGAGGTTGTGTTCATTTGTTTCATCCTTTTAAAACTTTTTATTTATTTATTATTATTTATTTGTTTATTTATTGACAACCTCCATATATATAGACAGTATACCACGATCACAATACCCTCCCATTACTCTCTCTCTTTCCCCCCTTCTCCAACTCCCCCCCCCCCGAATCCCTTCTTTCCAATTAGTCTCTCTTCTATTTTAATGTCATCATCTTTTTCCTCCTGTTATGCAGGTCTTGTGCAGGTAGTATCAGCCACTGCGAGGCCGTGAATATCAAGGCCACTTTGTGTCTGGAAGACAGTGTTGTAAGCACTCTTCCCTTTCCTTCCACTCTTACATTCTTTCTGCTAATAATCCCTGAGCCGTGGAGGGTGTGATAGAGCTGAGGTCTCACTTAGTGCTGAACGTACCTCTGCCACTTCTTCTCAGCACTTTGGTTTTGAGTTTTGAGTCATCCCAGTGGTCACTGCCATCTGAAAAAAGAAGTTTGTCTAACCAGAAGTGAAAGTAGCATTGATATATGGGCATAGAGACTGGGGAGATGGCTCTACCATTCAAGGCGCTTGTTTGCAAAGCCTGATGACCTGGGCTCAATTTCCCTTACACACGCAAAGCCAGATGCACAGAATGGCCCATGTGTCTGAGTTTGTTTGCAATGGAAGAGGCTCTAGCATGTCCATACTCAACCCCCCCCATCCTCCTCCTGCATAAATAAAAAATAAATAAATAAATAAATAAATAAATAAATAAATAAAACATCTGGGCATAAACAGAAACATTAAGAAGGCAGTTTGGTGGGCATAATATATCCATTTAGCCAGGCATTAGTAGAAGTTTCCCCCGAAGGAAACTTATGACCTCCCCAGCTGTAGACTTTCTATTAGGTTTTCAGTACTAGGCAGGAATTCCCTCCTGTGAAGTAGGTTTCAAATCCAGTCAGAGAGTACTTGGTTTTCTCTATAAGAGACATGCCAGCATTGCACCAGTGGGCACATTTAGCCTGGCTGGCTAGCTGTAATGTTTGCAGGGTCCACTATTGGTTAATACCATTGCTGACTTTTCTTCCCCAACAGCCTACATACCTCTTTCCAGTATCATGACAGCTAGCCAACAGGACGAAGGTTTCCAGTTCAGTTCGAGATTGATTTCTCAGTGACCTTGCAGCCCAAATGTATGGAGCCTTCAACAATAGGGTCTCACCGTCTTGTTCTGGGGGGCAACCAAGAACCTTGGCTATAGCCTGTAATGTTTTGGGGGCATCAGGGGTCTCTCTGACCAACAACTTGCTGGAAGATATCTCACTCCTGGCACTGAAATTTTTTTGTAACAATCCATGACTTCTGGGCATTGCGTTACCCATCCCCACAGGGTACGTCTGCTCAAACTCTCTTTTTTTGGTTTTTCACTCTAGTCCAGGCTGAGCTGGAATTCACTATGTAGCCTCAGGGTAGCCTTGAACTCATGGTGATCCTCCTACCTCTGCCTCTCGCGTGCTGGGATTAAAGGTGTGCACCACCACGCCTGGCTCAAACTTTCTCTTTTTAAAATATGTATGTATGTATGTGTGTGTATGTAGACTAGCAAAGAAGTAGGTGTTCATATGGCTTATTCATAACATTCTTAATTTTGATTAACCTTCCTCCCACCCCCTCCTCTCCTACATCCTTTCTCCTGAACTTATTTTATCTTGATAAATTACTGGATGAGTTCAACCTATGACCTTGTGTGTGTGTGTGTGGGGGGGTTGTTTTCTGAGGCAGGGTCTCACTCTAATCCAGGCTGACCTGGAACTCATGGTAATAGTACTGCCTCAGCCTCCCTAGTGCTAGGATAAAGGTATATACCACCATGTCCAGCTTTTGTGTGTGTGTTTATTTTATTTTTGGTTATTTGAAAGAGGGAGAGGGAGAGAGAGTGCACACCAGCCTCTGGAAGTGAACTCTACATGCATGTGCCATCTTGTGCATCTGGTTTACATGGGTCCTGGGGAATCAAATCTGGGTCCTTTGGCTTTACAGGCAAGCGCCTTAACTGCTAAGTCATCTCTCCAGCCTCCCTTTCTGTGGGCTTTTGAACACTGTGTTCAGGAGACTTTTGCAGAGGTACAAATCACATCCATAATGCAGGTTGGAAAATTTTCATCCTAGGACAGAAACCTAGGGAACATTGTCCTGTGAGAAGTAAGGTCCTTGGCTCATGTTTGTACCTGCAGCGCCTGGCACAGATACCAGCAGGGATCAGGACACTGAGAGCTCTCTGAGTGCCTGGTGAGGCACAGAGTCATGCAGTCCTCACTGGCCCCATGGGTGGGCACCCTCTGCCACTGCCCCCCCCCAGGGATGAGCCCACAGCCACTTTGAAATGCAAATGGCATTTCTCATCCCCTTACCGCCTCTGGGTGTTGAAATGTCCATGCTTGTGGTTGGTGGTATGTCCTAACCTGGCCAGTCCTTGTCCTTGCTGCCTGTCCTGACATCTAGCTCTTGTGTCTATAGGAGTGTCCCTGGGCATGTGTGCAGCGGGCACCGATGAGCCTGGCCCCGAGGGCCTCACCTCCACCTCCCTGCTTGACCTGCTGCTGCCTACTGGCTTCGAGCCGCTGGACTCAGAGGAGCCTAGTGAGGCCATGGGCCTGGGCACTGGCCTGGCCCCGGGCTCGGGCTTCCCCAGCGAGGACAGCGAGGAGTCCCGGCTCCTGCAGCCACCGCAGTACTTCTGGGAAGAGGAGGAACTGAACGGCTCCAGTCTGGACCTGGGGCCCACAGCAGGTAGCTCTGCTCTCTTAGAGCACATGGAATGCCAGAGCACGAGGCAGGCTGTCAGGGGCTTCTGGGCTGTTTCCCACCCTAGCTCTCTTCCCTGTCTTCACCTGGTGTCTACCAGGCTGTTAGCCACCGTTACCACCACATCTCTGGGACTGAGCAGCAGGTAACCTCAGGCAATGGTCTATTATTGAACACTCAGGCGGTTTCCAGGTTTAACCACTGCAGAGAATGTTCTTACACATGTTTACACTGTAGGCTGTTTCCATAGAATAAATAGAATAGAATGGCTGGGATCAAAGATTTGTCCAAAAAAAAAAAAAGTTAGCTGGGCGTGGTGTTGCACACCTTTAATCCCAGCATTCAGGAGGCAGAGGTAAGAGGATCACTGTGAGTTCAAGGCCACCATGAGACTACATAGTGAATTCCAGGTCAGCCTGAGCTAGAGTGAGCCCCTGCCTTGAAAAGCCAAGAAAAAAGTTTGTTTTTTTTCAGTCATGGTCCCACCCAGGGACAGAAGATAATGTGAATTAAGCAATCCCAGGAGACTTTCTTTACAAAGTGTCTGGTTTACAAAGGTCTGGGCTTTGGGACAATCACAAGGGAATCCAAGGCTGGTCTCAGAAGAGAGTCACCAACCCACAGGATAGGAAGGTGACCAGATAGAGGAGACAAGGAGACCTGGTCCCTGGCCTCCTTCCCACCCCTCACCCAGGTTCCCACCTGCAGGGGTCTGATTGTTCTCACTGCCCTGCTTCCTGATGAGGGTCTGTTAGGCACAGGGCCACAGCAGCCCACAGTGTGACTGACTGGGCCAGCGTGGGGCCGCAGTGGGGTGGAGGACTAGAGTGTTGATCTGGAGCAGCTCTGCTACCAAGGCCATGAGTCTTTCCAGATGACCTCCAGAAAGGTGGGTCTTGCTCTATTGTGCACCCACCAGAGGTGCCGAGTGCCACTGCTTGACATTTGCCACTTGCCACTATCAAGTTCTGTCACCTAGGAATCTAGGTGACAGCCAGGCATGGTGGCCAAGGCCGGTTGTCCTAGCCCCCAGGGCTGAGGCAGGAGGATCATGAATTAGAGGTCAGCCTGGTCTATGTAGGAAGATCCTATTTGAAAAACAACAATAGAAACAAAACCCAGGGGGACTAGGGGTATGGCTTCGAGGCAAGCTGCCTGTCTAACGTGTGCAAGATCCTGGCTTCCATCTCCCTACCACCGTGGGGGAGGGAAATAAATCTCTACCAATTTAATAGGAAAAAGTATCATGGTCTTGCTTCTTTACAAACTTAGTTAACTACCACTTATTAACTAATGGCATATATTCTCAATATAGACTATGTTTTGAATGTTCTAAGTGATATTACATACATGTTCGGTATAATATATGTCATGAATAGATATGTTAAGTGATCCTTTATAGGTTGCCTTTCTGGTTTGAAACAGGGAGCAGTTAGGCAAACAGGCTGTGGGCCAGGCGGGCTGCAGAGTTCAGTGTCCTCCTATAGCAGCAAGGCATGTAACATTCTAGGCCGCGGTACTCATCCAGGCAGCGGGTGATGATGGTGCCCACCTTGCAGGGACGTGAGGCATTAATGAAACAACCTGCTCCCACTACTTGCAGTGTTTGGCACTTGGGATGTGCTCTGCCACTGTGTGTGATTGGCATCACGCTCACATTTTTTCCTAGTGAGGCTTTCTTTTTTCTTTTTAGATTGATTTTTTAATTATTTTTTAGCCTTTTTATTTTTTGAGATGGGTCTCTTTCTAGTCCCGGCTGACCTGACTTCACTATGTAGTCTCAGGGTGGCCTTGAACTCACAGCGATCCTCCCACCTTTGCCTCCTTAGTGCTGGGAACAAAGGCGTGCGCCACCACACCCGGCTTATTTTATTTTAAAAAATATTTTATTTTTATTTATTTGAGAGAGAGAGAGAGTGAGTGCGCCAGGACCTCTAGCCACTGCAAATAAACTCCAGATGCATGTGCCACTTTCATGCATCTGGCTTAAGTGGGTCCTGGGCAATTGAACTGTGGTCCTTTGGCTTTGCAGGCAAGTGCCTTAACCCCTAAGCCATCTCTCCAGCCCAGGTGCTTTTATTTTTATTCCAGTCATTTTTTTTACCCTATCTTTTGAAATGGCTCTAAATGTTTTGTGTGGTATTTTTTTGTCTGTTTTTGTCTTTCTCTCCCTGAGATATTTACTTTTATTCCTTCTGTTCTGTTGTAATTTTAAGTTCTTACATTTAACTCTAATCAACCAGTAAGTTATTTGGGTGTGTGGTAGAAGGTTGTAGTGACTTTTTGCCGTCACTGTGACTAAATATCTAAGGAACAACTTAAAGGAGGAAGGTTTAGTTTGGGCTCTTGGTTGGAGGGGACACAGTTCATGATGGGGGAGGCATGGTGGCTTCCTATTGGCTGGAGTGAACATACAGCTAAGACTCTTCACCTCCTAACATTTTGGCAGAACAGGAAGCAGAAAGTGGAAAGCAAGACAAAGCTCCCCTCATGGCCCACTTCTTGGTTTCTGTGGCAAGGCTTTCCCTCCTAAGTACCACACAACGTTCCCAAACAGTGCCACCTGCTGGCCACTAAGTGTTCAAACACGAGCCTGTCGGAGACATTTTATATCCCAAAACCACAAGAGGCCCTCATCCCATCGTCCAGGATAAGTAACCCAGAACTGTAAAAGGAAATGAACCCTTTTTCTCTTACACTGATTTTTGTCAGATCTCACATCCCAGCAATGAGAAAGTAACTGATAGACCAGGTTATTCAAAACCTCTTTCAGGGGTCTCCCAAAGTGACCTAAGGCCCTGACTCCCCCACCTCCCAACATGGACCTTTGGGGACAATGAATATCCAGACCATAGCAGATATGACTATAAACCTGACCTGTAGACAGGGAGTTTGGAGCCATCCAGCTGAACTGTCAGAGCCAAGACCCACACCTGAGTCATGAGACTGCACAGCTTTCATCTCCTCAAGCTCACTAAAGGTCGGAGTCAGCGCCTGGAACTTCCCACAGCACATGACACCATGCCTTCATGGAACCCCCTATTGAGTCCACACATTTGAACTTCACCACCACTGTCTGAGGTCAGCAGGGAAGCAGCTATTATCTTTTCTTGACAGATGGTACTACTGAGGCCAAGGGAGGTCAACAGCTCTGTCCGGGGTCACAGCCTGTGTTACACAGAGCTGAGCCTGGAGTCCATGTCTCCAGTCTCCTGGGCAGTGTGTGACTGGCCTGGCTTATTGCCAAGGAAGCACATGGGTAGGACAGTCCAGAAAGGCACACAGTCCATTTTAGGGTCACTAGGATCTTGTGTTATGTCTCATTTCTAGTTTGTTGGGCCTAAAAGACACAGGTCATACCCTCAGGGGAGACATACGTGTATATGTGGGGGTGATGTGTGTGGTGTGGTGTGTATGCGGTATGTACACATGTACGCGCTGGTGTGGCACCTGTGCACTTGCCTGTGGTAGCCAAAGAAGAACAACCACCCACCTATTTTTCCTTGGAATGAACTTCCCTCACTGATTCTAGAGCTTGCTATTTGCGGTCATTAGAATCAGTTGTCTCCCATAAACTCCTGTATTTTGAATGCTTGGTTCCCAGCTGGTGGCAGTTTGGTAGGTGGAGCCAGAGGAGGACTGTTGTTGGGGGTGTGCTTTGGAGTGTTATGGCCAGCTTCTCATTGCCAGAGTTCCGCTCACTCTTGCTGCTTTCTGCCTACTGTTATAGCAAGATGTGATGTCCAGCCTCTGCTCTGCCATGCTGAATCTTCCCCTCGAGACTGTAAGCCAAAATAAAGCCTTTCCTCCCGTCAGCTGCTTTTGTTTGGGTGTTTTGTCCCAGCAGAGTGAAGATAATGACAACGTCATTTGTTGGTCCCAGTGATTCTCCAGTCTCCCGCTCTCCCACAGCACTGGGGTTAGAGATGTGTGTGGCTGTGCCCAGCTCTTTACATACTTCTGGAGATTTGAACTCTGCATGTCTCAAGCCCTCATGCTTTCATGGGAAACTCACTTAACTACTGAGCCATCCCTCTAGCCAGTGCCCTCTCTAAGAGACTCCTGCGTCCTGTGTGGGAACAGCCAGGGAGTTCCATGTGGCCTAGGGGCAGCAGGGAAGGTTCCTGTTCTGACCTTGGCTTCTGTCTTTTTATAAAATGAGTGATGGGTGACTTCTTCTCAGAAGAGCAGCCTTGACAAAGTAGGGGAAATATGGCATGTGAATGAATGGATACTCTACCAGGAATGTGACAGGGTCAACTAATGCATGCAATTCACTAGTGATTAGGAAGTCTCAGCCAGTTTTCTGTTGCTGTATGAGAATGCCACAGACCCAGCCTGGGTAATTTGCCATGAGCAGAAATCTACTTAGCTGATGGTCCTTGGAGGCTGGGTATCCAAGATGGTAGAGCTGCATGTGGGAGGGCACAAGGATCACCTGATACCCTTGAAACAGCAAAGCCTGGGGGCAGGGAGGCTGACAGACTTGCTCTATGACAAAACACTCCCTCCATAATGCTTCAGTCATTCAGAGAGCAGGGAACCATGTCCTTCACTTATTGAAGGTTCTACCTCTTAAGATTATCATAAGGAGAGTTGAATTCCTTCCCTTCGTCCATCCTTCCCTCCTACCATGTAACTGAGACTGACCTGGAACTCACAGTCTTTCTGCCTCAGTGTCCCGAATGCTGGGCCTACAGGTTTATACCTCCATGCCCAGTGAATGACTATTAACTTTTAACATATATATTTTTATTTTATTTATTTATTTGAGAGAAAGAGAGGGAATATGCACACCAGGGCTTCTAGCCACTGCAAACAAACTCCAGATGCATGCGCCCCTGTGCATCTGGTTTATGTGGGTCCTAGGGAATCGAACCTGAGTCCTTAGACTTCACAGGCAAGCACCTTGACCTTTAATCCATCTCTCTAGCCCAGGTCTTGCTCTAGCCCAGGCTGACTTGGAATTCGCTGTGTAGTCTCAGGGTAGCCTTGAATTCACAGCAATCCTACCTCTGCCTCCCAAGTGTTGGCATTATAGGTATATGCCACCATGCCCAGTTCCCATTGAATTTTTTAGAAAACTCTTTAGGGCTGGAGAGATAACTTAGCATTTGAGGCACTTGTCTGTGAAGCCTAAGGACCCAGGTTTGATTCCTTAGTACCCATGTAAACCAGGTGCACAAGGTGGCGCATGCATCTGGAGTTTGTTTGCAGTGGCTAGAGACTATGGGGCACACGTTCTCTCCCTCCCTCTCTCTCTCTCTCTTGCTCTTGCTCTCTCTCTGCCTCTTTTTCTTTCTCTCTCAAATAAATAAATATTAAA
Organism: Jaculus jaculus; assembly: GCF_020740685.1. Classification (NCBI taxonomy): domain Eukaryota; kingdom Metazoa; phylum Chordata; class Mammalia; order Rodentia; family Dipodidae; genus Jaculus; species Jaculus jaculus. The sequence continues at coordinate 37,605,414 of NC_059107.1, read as the reverse complement.
AAAGGAAAACAAAAACTTTTTTATTGACAACTTCCACAAATAGAAACACTATCCTATGATCATAATCCCCTCCCAGCATGTTCCCTTTTCCTCTTCTAAAATCCCTCCATCTTTTGAATTCCTTCTTTACATCTAGTCTCTCTTCTATTTTGATGTATGGCCACTAAATGTTTTTTCCAAGGTAGTGTCTCACTTTAGCTCAGGCTGACCTGAAATTTACTATGTAGTCTCAGGCTGGCTTCAAACTCACAGAGTTCCTCCTACCTCTGCCTCCCAAGTGCTGGGATGCGCCACCATGCCTGGCAGTGGCCACTAAATTTTAAGATGACATTCAGGCTGTAGTGCATGCCAAGGCTGTTTCTGTTTCCACTGTCCACCCCTTTCATCTTCCTCCTCTGTAGTAAGACAGTTTT